>NC_047139.1:15525571-15645069 GCF_009829125.3 Periophthalmus magnuspinnatus
ACATGGCTTAAAGCTCACCGGAGTCAATTTTGCATAATATAGGACCTTTGATCAAAGTATTCAGTATTATGTAACTAATAAATTTTTAAAGTATTCTTCCCATCACTGACACTCCAATGAGGATGTCAGTTGTCTCATCAACAGTAGTGCTAAAAGTCATTTGGAACTGAGTATGGCAATGTTTCAGAGGTCGGAGGGCGTAGCCCGGGTTCCTGTTCAGATTTAGGATCAAATGTGAAAGGTCACGTGAAGACAAACCCAGCCATCACCATGACAACTGACCCTAACAGTAACACAGTGGTGAGACTGGCTACAGCTACTGTTCCTTTGTCCCATTGTGAGTGTTACATAACCACCGCCTCTGAGTGTCAAAGCAGCCAAAAACAACTTAATATATTTTGTTTTGTTTGTTCTGAAAAGTTGAATTTTATATGTCCAAGCCCTCTCGGAGCCTCCACTAAGAAGGCTTTAAATATGGGAAGAAGGCTTTAAATACTCAGCTCCCCTACGTCACCCATGCTCCCACACGACATTTTTCCATAACTATATAAAACATGATACTGTACACAGCAACTTAACAAATCTGATGCAATGTGTAGTAGTTTCATTAGCAGAATGTACGCACAAGGGGGGGGGGGGGGGGGGGGGGACTCAGAGCATCAAAAACAAAGTGAAACTTATAAAATGTGTTAATACGTTGATTTCAATGAATGTAGCATTTTCAAAACAATAAAAGGTGATCTAAGTTAGCAGTTAATAACCTCTCTTAAAAATGAGCTTAGTTATAGAATATTGAATACCTTCATTTAAAGAACTGTATATAAAACTTTTCTTATTTTAAAATCCAAAAACATGACCCATCTTTGTCCCCAGATACAAAGTAAACATGTTCAAATTAGATCTTGATTACAAAACATTGGACATGGTGGTTTAGTTATTTACGTTATAATTTGGTGTTCTGGTTTCCAAGACGATTATCCAATCAGAAAGCAGAATGAGCCTCACAGGAGTCTCTCATTTGCATTGCCAGTTTCAATGCTGAAATCCAGTTGGTTTAAACCTAAAAGGAGTTTCTCTGATCTTAATCGTCATTACCTGAACCCCAATATATTCAGCCAATCATTAATCAGCCTCTGAGTGATTGTCCTCTATCTGCAGGTTAAGACTCTGGCAACCCAGGTTCAGTTGTGACTGTAATACTTAACAGTAAAAGTGCAGGCTACATATAGTTCCTGTAAAATATATTTTGAAACAAATTCCGTAACATGGGCCCCTTAGAGCACTGTATTATGAATGCTTAGAATATCCTACTACTCCTTAAGCTGTATTATAGAGGATAAAAACAACGTTATGGTTGTTACACTGTATTGCATTTTTTAAAGGTGCTATACCTGATTTTTACTGTATTTATAATGTGAAAAACAGAACATTTAAGACATTTTCAAGTGGTCCAGAGTTATTTCTGTGTTATTTTATGCATTCTGAGCATCATAATTATTCACTGAAATTAGTTCAGAAGCACTTTTCACAACTTTCAGAGGCCCGAGCATTCTTGCGGTGACAGTAAAGCTAAAAAACAACTAGCATGCTAACCCACACTTACTGATTATCAGACATTAAAATGCTGTATAATCAGAAGCAGGCACACAGGTGGTGTATTCTGACCTCAAAAGCTGCTCATACAATATATCTGTACTGGGGCAAGACACATTTTGCTGAAATACATGGAAAAAACAGGCACAGGGCCTTTAATACTAGTCTGAATGTGTATTTTTAGAGTTAGTTACTTCCCGACATTGTCTACCGAGTGAGCAGTAATACTGAAACTCTTAAAGACAAGACATCACATGATGTTTAGATCCTCAAAATTTTTGCTCAAGCCTAGATTTGGAAAGTACCACCTTTTATTGATGTGGAGAAATTTTTGCCTGATCCAGAAAACCTCTCCACAGAGCTGACCTGTACCTTGGCCTGGTGTCACTACAACCTGCTTCTCTTCAAGGAAAATCAACAATGCCATACCGTGGAACATTACAGACAAGAAAATAACATATTAATAGAGGCATGCAGATGACCAACCCTCTGTCATGAAAGTTACATAGTGCACCTTTAATAGATAACCACCAAAATGGCCATAGTGAGTCAGTTGAAGGACTACAAAACAATTTCACTACTTAGCTCCTTTACTCTCAAATTATAGAGTTGAAAGGAGTGTGAGCATGTATTCATAACTTAAATGTGTGAACAAAACAATATAATGGCTTATTGTACCTTGGTAAAAAATATTTTTTAACATATTTTTAGCATAATGCCCCCTTTGTCGATAGATGTAGCCAAGTTGGACACTGCATTTGTTGAAGTACATAGGACAGGTTTTCATGTTTTTCTAATTCTGACTTGGTTTGGTGGGATAGTACCTGTTCTAAATATTTATCATAGTTTTACATCAGTTAAGTAGCAGTTTGTGGAAAAAAGTTGACAAGAAAAGTACAAATTACAGGAAGTTCTGGTATGTTTTAAAAAAGAATCCTTCTACCCATGTCATCAACACAGAAAACTCCATCCAAAGACAATTTACACACAAAGTAAGGCATTTTTTTCTGGCAGTTAAAACCTTAATTTAACAAAATAACAGTGATGTTATTTATGTTTATTGGTCTAATCATTAACAACTGACAAGTTTTGGGTCTTAACATCATGGTTGCTAGGCAGGGCCGGCCCTAACTTTCAGGGGGCCCTAAGATGAATTTGTCTCTGGGGCCTCTGACAGCGGATTCCTCCTGGCTCAGCTATTGGTGATTCACCTTTGACAACATTATGACTCTGCTCTCATCACCTTGACCAATTGTTTTTGTATTCATATGACCAACATCAGACTTAAAACATCCAGAATGTCACAACCACCATAGTCACAAGAACAGTAGACAAACATATAAGGGGAGTCAGGTTTTTTTTTAATTCTAGACATTTATTCTTAATTTCTGGCGGACTTAATGTGTTCCAGTTGACGACAGTGGGCTTAAATTTACATTATAAAGGGTCCTTGCACCGGTGTAAATACATAGCTGCCCTCACTTATGCCTGTCTTAAAAACAAATATAGGCAGCAGTTGATATTTTGCTACTATAGCTATCAAAAGTAATTGTTTTAGAGGGATATTTAGGCTGCTGTAAACACACAAGCCCTGTGCCCAATAAAACTTGATATATTATATTATTTTCAATATAAATGTATGGGCTCTTGGGGGCCAGGAAGCCAGGAAGTAAACCAGGAAGTAAAACTATAAACTTCACAAATATTTAAAAACTAGGGAAAAAAAATTGTTTTTACCTATAATATGCACTTTAATCTGTCAGCTCATCTTTGTCACCTGACTCTCCATTAGCTGTGCTCTCTTCCTCTTCTGTCCCTCCTCAGCTCCAAGATGTTCCAGCTTCTCCAGGGCCACCTCCCCCCGGCCGGACAACGTGCCCGCAAAACCACCCGCCTGGTCTCCAAAGATGGCCGCTGCAACATCGAGTACGACAACAGCGCCCGCCTGGCCTTCCTAGTGGACATGTGGACCACAGTTGTCGAAATACGTTGGAGGTTCGTCCTACTCCTTTTCATCATCTCCTTCACAGGCAGCTGGTTCATCTTCAGTCTTCTGTGGTACTGGATCGCCAAGAGCAATGGAGACCTAGCAAGCCAAAACCGCACAATTGGACACGTTCGATGTATAGACAACGTAAATGGACTCACCACCGCTTTCCTATACTCCCTGGAAACGCAAACTACTATTGGATACGGAGGACGCGCTTTGACGGGCAACTGCGCTGGTACCGTAGCCCTCATCATGGTTCAGTCTCTCGTGGGAGTCTTCATCAATTGCTTTATGTGCGGTGTCATCTTAGCCAAAATCTCGCTACCCAAAAAACGTGCAAAAACTGTGACGTTCAGCAATACCGCTGTTATTTGCCTGAAAAAAGGCCGACTGTGCCTCCTGATCAGGGTAGCCAATCTTCGGAAGACGTTGCTAATCGGGAGTCACATTTACGGAAAACTCGTACGGACTTCGTTAACGCCGGATGAAGAGGCGATTATTCTAGACCAGGTGGATGTAGACTTCGCAGTTGACGCAGGAAAAGATAACCTGTTTTTTGTTTGCCCATTGACCCTGTACCATGTGATCGACAGGTCCAGTCCCTTTTACGAACTTTCCTCAGATAGCCTCCCGCAGCAGGATTTCGAATTGGTAGTTTTCCTCGACGGGACTGCAGAATCGACTAGCTCTTCCTGTCAGGTCCGCACTTCCTACGTCCCTCAGGAGATACAATGGGGGCACACTTTTTCGCCAATCATCTCCAAAACCAAAACCGGGAAGTATTGTGTAGATTTTTCAAACTTTTCCAAGAGCGTTCCGGTGAGCACGCCCCACTGTGCACTTTGCTTCAGCGCGGAAGTGGAGCAGAGGAATACCAACTGCCTTAGTGAACAAAATCTCACCAACCACACCAAGCTAGGCATTGACAACCTTGGATTTCAAGTGATAGAGGTGGACACGGAAACAGCAGACATTACCAAGATGTAACGCAATATACATGTCCATTTAGGAAAGAAATCTAATTGGGATTTTTCAGATAAGCATTGTGATTGTAATTACATTTGTGATTTATATTTTAAAGGGCCCATATTACACTGTTTTCTGATCTGTGTTATAATGTTTTCTCACCACAAACAGACCTGGAGTTTGTGTTTGTTTTGCACTTTTTTGGCTGATCAAGTTTGTCTGAAAGTGTGATCTAAAATGCTCCTAAAATTGTAACTATATGCTGAGTATTTACTATTTAGCATTAGTAAAGCAGTGTCCACCAGGAATCTGACCAGAACTGAAGAAGCAGCTTGGATGAGCAGCAAAACATCTTCACTCCTACAACGTTTTGTTCAGTTGACATTATATTTTTCTTTTGCTATGGATCAGACCTGGACGAGAAATTTAGCATTAGTATTTTTCATGCCTGTTTTTTAGGGCAGCAGTTCTTGTACTTGTAATTGAGCACATTATTAGTGTAACTAATTAGTGTAACCATGTAACTGTACTTTTACTTGAGTACAAAATTTTAATACCGTTTCCACCACTGTTTATTTTAACATCTCACTTTTGTGTTCTCTAGATGTCTTCCCTCTAAGAAGTTATTTTAAGTGCTCTTGTGTGTGAGACAAATTCCTCTCAGGGCAATAAAAGTTTCATTCATTCCAACATGAAAAAATAATCACACTGGATTTTAGTGTAAAAAAAAGCTCTGTGAAATATCTCCCTTAAAATGGGTCCCAGAAAGCAAGATCAGGAAAAATAGGAACCGTAACCATACCACTGATGGCCACACCAGTCCCCTCTTCCCCACTGTACCATAGTCTGTATACATAAGTGGACATAGCTAACCCGCTAGCCGCCACATTCCACATAGGAAGTGAGCATGGGAGAAACTGCAATACATCCAGAATTCTGCCACCTGCTTCCTCACCTACATCCTCACCTACATCTGCTCCAAAGACCACATCTATTCATGGATTTCACGCTATGAGAACCATCCTCCGTGGTCATAGCAATTAAGCAATTCAAATTATAATATGGTGTCTTTTGAATGGGGAAAGGTCCTCCTTCCTTCTAATCAGGAAGGAAACCCATGAATTTTTGTTTTTGCACCCGAGTATAAAATAAATCTAGGTATAAATCAGAATTAGTGAAACCAAGAGAAAATATTTAAACATTTAGAAGGTATGTCACGGGCCGCATTAGATCAATTAGAATGTCTTATCTGTCCCTTGGGCCACAAGTTAAATAGGCCTGACCTAGGCTTTGTCAGGACTACCTTAGCTTGAGGATTTTACCTAAACCATGTTCCTAGACTTGGTATATTAAAAATTTTTGCCTTGAGTTGATGATTTAGATGGTACATTAGTCACCCTGGGTCACGCTAAATTGAGTGATGATGAAGTGACCATGCTTGATCAAGAACAGGGCGTTCAGGATGTTTCATTTCTCCTTTTCATGGCATCAGTTTTTTGGGTTGTTTTTTTTTCTAAAAAAAATGAGGAGTAAAGATGAGGAAGTACATTTAAGTGTTACATGGTTTATGCTTTTAAAGGTAAACCATGGAACTTATCTGATGGAAGGCCCACCACCTACTTGTTTCCATGGAGATGTTATTGCTTGGCCTGGAAGGTTCCACAGTATGGTATTATTGGATTGTGCTAACTGTGATGTTACGTTTGAGTCCATCAACTGAAAAAATAAATAAATAATAGATTAAATAAAAGAATGAACATGTTTACAATTTCCTCTTTTTTGCAACAATACATCTCACTTTAAAAATAAATTGCAGTCATTTAAAGTTAACAAGGATATAGCACAGATCTATGGCTATAACAGTAACAGAAAGTGGACAAAGGAGGTTGAAGTAAGAAGCTAGGCTATGCAAAGCTAGCTTTTGCAGTGGCCGGCACTTAGTGAGATATACACACAGGTAATCCTGTGTTATGTTAGATTATTACTGCATCATTTACATACCTGACACAGTTTGCAGTTAAACATGACATTTTGAAAGGTAAGTGTCTCTTGTTTGATGAACAAATGGAAAAAAGCTGCAAATCAGATGTGATCCCTTAATAACTCTACTTGTCTCCATGGAGAAACGTCACATCTGTTCAGAGACGGCCCAACTCACTGTTTTTTTTTTTCACAGTCTTTTTCAAAATAAATGAGGTTAATGCCATACTGCAAGTGACAAATCTCCCACCAGAAAAGTTACAATGTGCAACTTTTAAATCAGTCACTAGCAAAACAATCAGGTGCAACACTGGAGCACATTTTTATTGGAGATTTCTTTAAAAAATGGTGGATCATCCAAGGAGTTCTAATGTCGTTTGTCTTCTGTCTGAGAGTTTGATCATAGATTTAAATTGTGGGCCTATTTGCAGTCACAAAACTGTAGAAGAAGCCCGTCCTCATTTTTGGACCAAGTTGAACATAATTCCATCTGTGGTGTGAGAGGTCATCTTCAATAACGTGGAAAGACAAAAGGGCACGTGGGTTCTACTCAGGTGACTGGAGCAGTAATAAGCAGACACACGTTTGATTTAATGCGATGTCATTTTGTAACTTCAGAATGCAGCCGAAGTGACAGAGGCAGCAGAGAGGACGTCTGTGGGAGGGACAGCAGTAAAGTGGATTAGTAAATAAGAGTCAGCCCTTCCTCATTGAGGCCAGACCCTGTGCTTTCACTGGGACTGAGTGAGCCTCTCTCTGTACGTTCTTCTGCTGTAGTTGACTGGACCGCCACAAAGTGACCAGCACAAAGTGACTGCCATAAAGTGACCAGAGCAAATTGAAAAGTGACCAGCACTGCTCCAACAGCATCAGGTAAGCCTGCTTTGTACCTGTGTCCCCCTCCTCTGTGCTCTAGTCCCTACGCAGGGGCTCTCAGCTTTAGGTTCCACAAGTCAAACACATGGAGGACATGAAGGGTTACACTGATGGAGTAAAGAATAGAGATAGTTTAAACTGAATTGGATGACATTGTTCTAGATTAGGTCAGAGAATCCTTCGTAACATCACAATGTTATACATTTATACATTTACAAACATTACATAGAAAGTCTGGTATGTCTTGCATAATAGTTTTGGCACTTTTAGTAATTTTCAGTACAGAGATCTTTTTATTTAACATGTCTAAAACAGATATGTCTAAAATTCTAAAATGATGTTAATAGTAAATAAGGCAAGGCCATTGGTCATTAATATTTGGATTTAGCAAAGATTACTTTAGAGGTACTAGGGTCCTGGGATTCAGAAGTTATTCAGCATTCAATTTGAAGAGTTGTAGATTATTATCAATTTGAGTGGTGAAATAATGAGAAGTATTATGCAATTGATTGAATGTATTGGGATCACAAGACTGTCCTTGAGGGCGAGCCATCCTCAGACAGATGACATTGTGTGGAGCTGCAGGGCCCAATCAGGGGAGAATCTAATTTTCGACTGATCACACTGCAGATGGGTCCTGGACAAGCGCAGTCTAACTGTGTGTCTGGGTAAGTGCTTTCACGTGTGAGCAGACGGAGGTGGTTATCAGACCCGGCCTGAGCCAGGCTGGATCAGGTTTGGACCAGGCTGTGTGAGATCATATGATCCTGAACAATGGCACAGATCAGAATAAGTGTGTGCTGTGTATTAACAGTACTGTAGTGTGATCAGACTCAGCTTTACAGTGACCTAGGAACAGGTTTTAAAGATGCACTATTTGATTCCTGTTGGTTAACTTTGAAGTGGATTGGTACAGTCTAAAAGTGTTTCCACTGTCTACAGTGGTAGGCTGATTGGAGGAACTATATCCCAAAGCGGTACAGTCCTCTTTGGCTCCAGGGCCACTTGAAGGTGCTGTAACCTGGCTGTTGACTGGGATGTTTTCAGATGCTTAAGAAACATCTGTACTACTCAAACTAGAAATAACTCTCATAACAGTTTAACAAATAACTTCAAATCCAAAACAATTTAGGCAAATTACTTATTGGAAAAAATTGACTGTACTAGTAATGAAAGCACTACTGAGCCCAATGTTACTGAAAATGCTTTCAGTCAGCAGACATGTGCTTTCTCCTTTCTCCTTTAAAATGGTCAGCCTGGCTGATGTACAACAGGGAATAGCCTTCAATAATAGTGCTGGTCCAGATGGTACTGAAGCCAAGTTTATTAAGCTTGTTATCATGTTACCATATTTTCTCTGGTGTTGACAATAATATGTTAATGGTGCTTTATTTATCAACCTTACTAAAGATTTTGATATGGTAGACTGTGGGGAAGCTGGCCTGATATGGTCAAAGTAGGAGGCAGACTCAGAAAAATGTATTACAGGCCACCTTGGAAAAAGAGTGCATATTTACATAAAGTAAGATGCTTAACTAAAACAAAAGCAACAGAAATTAAGAAACTAAGGAGAAGAAAATAAAAACCTCATATGCCTCATATAACCTCATATACCCAGCTAGCTGATTCTCCCTGACTTGCCCTGCTTATATACCCTCTCAACCAGAAGCACCTCCCCCAGGTAAACACCATTTACTTCACAGGTATAGTAGGTACAACTTTGGCAGGATCTTATCATACACTGCAGACTTATGAGGGCCTAAATCCCTTTAACTCAAAGTGTTTAAAATAAAACTATAAATACTTAAACACTGAAACATATACACAAAGACACTGAAACAAACAACAGAGAGTCAAGTAAGACTACCTGGATGTATTAAACTGAACTGACTAAATATAACCAAATAAAATATTTTTGAAGTAACAGGTGATTAAATTAAAGGTAAACTAACTGAAAAACTAAACAAAGCCGGGATAGTTATTATTAGTTGGATATTGAAAAATTATTGGCAATGAACAAATGTGAAAAAAACAAAATTATGGTGGAAATTAAGGGACAAAGGCCCACTTTGTCATATTGACCATTATCTATTATTGGATAAGCTTCACTGTATAGGTTTTGACAGGTCCCCCCTCCTTTGGTTTAATTCATACCTTTATCACTGCCAGTGTGAGTTTTCTTTAAAGACAGCTATTCTAACTTTTCCACTACAGAGAGTTGTACTGCAAGGTTCTTCACTTGGTCCTTTTATTTTATATTTTTTATCAAACCCCCTTACCTGCACAGTCTGTGATGTCCAATTCTATGCTGATAATATGGTTATTAATTCAATCTAATATTACTGCTATTCAATACAACACAATTTCAGTACCACTCAATTAGACCTGTCACGATAATTAATTTATCGACTTATCGTTCAAAATGTGAAAGCTGGAACAATATATTTTGGGGCTCAGCATTTATTGTGTACACAGTTTGATTGCAAAAATGGGGAGATTTTTGCCATTTTTATGTAAGAAGGTCAGATTTGAGCCGTAGAATCAATTTCTATGGCTGATCATTAGTTCAGTCTGGTGTTTATTTGTTGGAGCTCAGGCCTTTTAATGAGACGGTATATTTAAAAACTGGTTTACTGGGACCCTCCTGCTTTGTGTCAGTGGCATAAAGTAGTTTTAGTATTATTGTTTATTGCAATATTTCTCCGTAGCACGACCAGGGAAAAACCTCACAGGGATTAACATTAAATGGTGAGTAAAATGGTCAGTGCCTATTACAATATTGTGAGTATTTTTAGTTAGTTCTGCCCTTGATGATTGCTAAGTAACATTTGTGGAATTACTTCTACGTGGGCTATAGCACATCTATTGCCCATGTCCAATCAGGAAATAAAATACAAATCACCAAAATTATTGAGCTAGGGAAAATTGTGAGAGAATTTGAGGAATACTGAGAATATAATTACGTTTACTATGCATTCATGACATTGCTGTCTTTCACATGCTTTCTAAGGGTGTTATGTAATGAGTTCCAGTCATCAGTGGCTAAAAGTTCAAACACATTGAACATTTTGAGGGTGATGAACTAGATTAGTTTAGTCATATAGCTGTATGTGTGGTGAGCAGGATAGAGGAAGGATCACAGGACCATTTTCACATAGCATGTTGCAAAACCTTTTGTATTTTTTGTAAGTTGTATTTATATTTGTATGGTTAGGTAATTTTGTTGAATGGCAGCACATGCTTATTCTTTTCTCTCTTTTCCTCAGACATATACCTGACAGAATGAACCTCCTGGACTATCCCATCCCAGAGCTGGATATGACCTTGCAGGAGGTGGGGCGGGTGCTGCAGCTCACACTCCCTCCTGATCTGTACCTGGAGTACAAAACCACACTGGATCAGCAGAGGCAGCTACTGGAGGATGCTCAGCAGAAACTAGCTTGCAGAGCGGCCGGCCAGGAGAACTGGGTGACGGAGCAGTTTAAGAAAGCCTTACTGTCATGTGCTGACCCCCTGCCCACCTCCACGGCCCTGCCAGTGGTCCTGCTGCCCGCCAAAGAGAAGGCTTGCTCCCAGCTGAGCAGGGCGGCCGGGCTGCTGTGGGCTGCAGCCAAGCTGTGCGCTGAGCCTCTGTTACTGGAGGGAAATGCTGCTATGGAGCGCACACAACAATCTGAGGCCTTCTCTGCCTGCAGGCTCCCTGGTACAGACCAAGACCAGTTTAAGGTAAACCTTTATGAGCTGCGCTAGAATACTGAGGCATAGGTCACCCACGTGATGTAATGGTGTATTACAGGTTTACCCGGACAGCCTCCATGCTATAGTGACATGTTCAGCTGGAGTCTTCCCTGTAGACATACTGTGGCGTCCCAGCCCTGAGGAGCCTATGAGCGCATGCTCCTTCACTCACATCTACAGTCAGCTGGCCCAGGTGATGGCTCAGCCCTGTGCTGGAGAGCACAATGGAGCTTTGACGGTCTGCAGCCTTTCAGGTCTGGACCGTAAGACCTGGGCAGGTATCAGGCAGCAGATCCTGGGCCAGGGGGGTGTAGCTGCAGAGGCGATGGAGGTTATGGAGAGCGCTGTGCTCGCTCTCAGTCTGGAGGAGAGGAACGCACCTACAGATCTGGCTGACATCCTTAATGCAGTGAGGCTGGGAGCAGAGGAGGGGCCCTGCCTCCGATACTATGACAAGGTATGAGAGCAAGCCTGAGCTAAGTACTCTTAAGGTGCATTTTATATTTCACATTTGTTTTGTTTTACAGGTGACTAACCTGGTGGTTTTCCGGGACAGCACTGCTGGGATGTTGTTTGAGCACACTGGAGTGGATGGGATGGTAGCCTGTCTTGTAGCTAAGGGGATCTACGATCTGTCTGAGACTGTGGACTTCAGTCGAGTCCATGGTGACTCTCCAAACCTGAATGGTTCTGTCACTTCTGTTGTGCCAGTGTCTTTAACACTGCCTTTAGAAGGTGTGAAATACCAACCAAGTTCAAACCGAAAACGCACTTACCCCATTCTCTCGTTCGATCTGCCCTCCTATCCTGATGTGCTAGCTACCCTCAGTGGGCACAGAGGCCTGTATGACGCCTGGATCACCTTCTCACTGCAGCTCTCCCTAAGGCAGACTCAAGGAGAGTCTGCTTCCAATCACATCCTGGTCACACCCACCCATATGCGCCACTATAAACATGGCCGATGTGACCCCACTTACTCACTCACCAGCCATTCACGCAGGCTGATTGATGCGATAGCCTCCAGTATGAGCCCTGATAACACAGTCCAGTGTACTTCAGAACTCTTACAGCTGTTCCATGTTGCATTTCTGGAGCACAAAGCCCTGATCAAAAACACTAAAAATGGGCGAGGAGTGGGCCCTCACCTGGCTGCTCTGCGGAGGTCCTTGCCCTCTGACAACCCTCTGAGGAGGTTCTTCGACCCCTTTGGCTGCCCCTCTGTGTATCTCTCAGGTACACTGCTGGACGGTGTGGAGTGCGTTGTTGGCAACGTTTATGCTCAAAACCAGCTCTCAGTAACATACTTTGGAAAGAAAGACAGAGTTCGCATTCTCCTGAATGCCAAAGGGACCTTTACTCAGACCTTGGACAATCTCAAGGAAAATATGAAGTCAAATCTGCAATTAATCCAGCTCATAGCGCTGAGGTATTCCATTGCCTGTCAGATGGGGGCTCTAGAATGTCTTCTACAAAAGGGTCAAACTGATAAAATGAATGGAGAACTTCGTTACACAGATTCCACACACAGTTCCAACATTAAGCAAAACAATCATGATTTTGCCCTTAACACCAGTCCTAACTACAAGTTGTTAATCCATGGGGGGGCTGGAGAGGACATGATGTTGAATCCCTTAGTAGTCAGCATTATTGAGTTTGCTTTAGAGACAGCTTTAACTGTTGGATCTCAGGTTCTCCAACAAGGTGGCAAGAGTGTAGATGCCGTTCAGAGGTCAGTGGAGGCACTGGAGAACTGCTTCCTGTTTAATGCTGGAAAAGGCTCTGTATTCAACAAGGAAGGCAAGCATGAACTGGAAGCTAGCATTGTAGATGGCAGATCCATGAAGTCAGGGTCAGTTGCATGTGTAGAGCATGTTAAGAACCCAATCAAAGCAGCCAGGAGTATTATGGATAAATGCCAGCATGCACTGCTTGTAGGACAGGGGGCCGAGGAGTTTTGGCAGGGGCAGGGCGAGAAGGACAAGCCAGTTGATTCCAAGTATTTCCACACCTATATAAGGCATGGACAACTGACAGCCAAGCTCAGTAATGACAACTACCAGAAAAACAATCACCCTCAAACTGTAGGTGCAGTAGCTTTAGATGTAGGGCAGGATTTAGCTGCTGCAACCTCTACCGGTGGGCTTGTGGGGAAGTTAAAGGGACGAGTTGGGGATACCGCAGTGGTTGGAGCAGGCGTGTATGCGGACAACAGCTTAGCAGTCTCCTGCTCTGGTGATGGTGACATGTTTCTCAGGCAGTCAGTTGCACAAAAAATAGCTAGTCTCTACCACAACAAAGGGTATAGTCTCAGACAAGCTTGCAGGGAGGTGATAGAGGATAACCTAAAAGGAGTTTGTGCAGGGGTCATCGCTGTTGACCGCAAGGGTAATACCGTGATAGAAACTAATGCTGGTGTTATGTTCGTGGGGTCAATGATAAATGGTATTCCTCGAGTGGAAGCTTTTAGGCCCATAAAAAGTGTTTCACATGCAATTTGGGAATCGGATGAGCTTGTGGCATACCTGCATCCCAACCCTTGGACACCAGGCGCAACTATTTTGACCCGAAAAGCCTTAAGCGGGGCAAAGAGCATTTTCAGCTTACCACTACCTGACTATATGGTCATGCTTGAGGCGGCAAAAACTGTGTCACAGATGTTGTGTCAGAGGTTTGCAGCACAGCGGTGTTCTCTTGTTTTTTACCCATCACAGGACCATCCAGCACAAATCAGACTGCTGCCTCTACACGGTCTCTCCCCAAAGTGGCAGCCTCATCTAGCAGCCGATGAAGAATTCCACACTTGCGACCCTGGTTTTTGTACATCAAAAAGTGGTCCTAAATGGAACTCTGAAGAACTAACCAAAGTCCAGACTAGGATTAAAAAAGGCTTACCGACACCAAACGCCCCGCCTTGCTTCGACTTCCATGGCGACCCCGATTATGATGACCTCTTCAGCCGCATTGTCCGTGGAGTGCAGCCTCAGTGGAGAGTTTGGGAAGACAGCTCTCATGTTGCATTTCTGACCCCATACCCAAACACCCCCGGGTGCACAGTCATAGTCCCACGGAAACCTCTGCCAAGCGACATCTTCAGTCTAGACAATGCTGACTACAAGGCCCTGATCTTGGCCACTTATAAGGTAGCTCGACTTATCCAAGAAGGGATGCAAGCACGAGCTGTCGCTATGATCTTTGAAGGATTTGAGATTGACTATGCTCACACTAAGCTGATTCCTCTGCTGTCTGCTCCAAATGATGCCAAGCTAGGTAAAATACAAGTGGAATCCTTCGAAACCTACCCCGGATATGTATCATCGGTTGATGGTCCATGTGCCGATTTAGACAACCTGAAAACAGTTCACGCAAAAATCACCCAGTGCCGTCCTCCACATTCATGGCAGCTCCCCCAGTCACACGCAACAACCGCCATCAAAAGCGACTGGTACCGTAATCTGTTCCAAATTCAAAATACTCTCTTCCACAGCACTGTAGAGTATTTCCACAACAACTGCCAGTACTCATACGCCCTTACGCCTTTGACAACAGACACCATCTCTTCACCCATGGGTCTTGGCTCAGATTCTGAGCCCGTGTCGATTAACCTCTTAGGTCATGACGTCTATCTGGCTGACTCCATGCAGTTCGTCCTCGAATATTTCCTTCGATTCCAGGATGATCTTCCGGGGGCATACTATATATCTCCCAGCTTCAGAGGGGAAGATCCAGACAACACACATTTGAACCAGTTCTACCATGTCGAGTGTGAACTGCTAGGCAATATGGACAATGCCATTTCCATTGCAGAGGGATACATCGCTCATCTGACCAAAGCCATGCTGAAAAAGCACTCCGATATCATTCTCAAAACAGCAGGTAGCCTTTCGCACACCACAGCTCTGCTCAGTAAGCTGGAAGGAAAGAACTCACTACCAAGGGTGTCACTGGACGAGGCCATTCCCATGATGACCTCTCCTGACTGCCTAGAGTGGGTGCAAGACGGCCAACCGCAATTTGGTCGAAAGCTCACCCGAAAAGGTGAGCATCTTTTGATAGAGAAGTTTGGTGGCGCAGTGTGGTTAACTGAAATGGACCACCTAGCTGTTCCCTTTTACCAAGCATATGTTGAGAGTTCAGGAAGAAGAAAGGCCAAAGCTGCAGATCTCCTGATCGGACTAGGTGAGACAGTAGGTTTAGGAGAACGTCATTCCTCACCAGCTCTGGTACAAGATTCCCTCAGACACCATGCTGTGCCCGAGGATTCGTACAAATGGTACATAAGCATGAGGCAGATCAAGCCCCTCCTCACCAGTGGATGGGGCATGGGGACTGAGCGCTTCCTGTGCTGGCTGCTGCAGCATGACGACATCAGGGATATGCACATAATCCCGCGAATGAAAGGAACCAAGTACATGCCCTGAGTCTAAATATATCCAGAGAAAAAAATAACAATATCCAAATCCCATATATGGCATTATCAGTAGGTGTGTTCACACCTCAAAACAAGCATTACTGCTAGTTTGCAAGATTCACTGTATTTGATATATTTTAGGTTTTCTTAAATCACAGGTACAAATTCTGCACAATTTTAAAGTCCATAAATCAATACTAGAATCGTTGTGAGAATTTCTGCCATCAAATTGCATTAATTACAACTTCATGCTAATACTAGCATGTAGGGGCATGTTGCTTAACAGCTAGCTTCAGTTTTGTTTTGTTCTTTTCATGGCAATTCCCTCTGCTGTTAGTAGAGGCAAAACAATGTGTATTTTCTATACATTAGCTTTATTTGAAGTTCTAAAACACGAAAAGTAAAGGTATTCAAAAGCAAAGACCAATAAAAGCATGAATAATGCAATGCAATATTTGTATTTTAAAATATTCCCTGTTGCACAAATGTGTGTGTGTGTGTGTGTTGTTTTTTTTTTTTTTTATGGTTTAATAAAGGCGCAATGTGCAACTTTTCTTGTGGAGTCTGCTTCATGCTATGGCTAAGTCACAGGCCAGATCTGTGGAGAGGCAAGTAAGCTCATGGTGTCTTTAACAGTATTTTTATGTTGATATGCACTGAAACGGAGCAAAGGATAAGAGTTAATTTTCCATTGTTTCCATACTACCTCAACAAAGCAACGCATTTTACAAACTGATATCGTGCAAATCATAGTAAATAATACAAAGTTAGCCATTTTGTTTGACCTGGGATTGTTTGACTTTTTGAACTTCATTATTCATTAGTGTGACCTATGCTGATAAAGTATGTTTTCTTCCACTTTACATTTATGTAAGAATGCATGTGATCTGATTATGATTATTATGATTACTATGTGAATTTGTGCAAATGTGCATTTTGATTATCTTTCCATCATACTGACATATTGTCTATGTATTCTGTGATTTCTTATGTATTTAAAAAGAATTAGTAGAAAAGGTAGAAAAATTCGAAGTAGAGGTCCAAGAAATTATTCAAGTAAGAGTAAAAAAGTCCATCTATCCATTTTCTTCCACTTATTCGAGGCCGGGTCACGGGGGCAGCAGTCTAAGCAGGGACTCAGATTTTCCTCACACCAGACATGTCCTCCAGCTCCTCTGTTGGGACCCCAAGGCGTTCCCAAAAAAGCTGAGAGACATAGTCCCTCCAGCGTGTCCTGAGTCTTCCCCAGGGCCTCCTCCTGGTGGGACATGCCCGGAACACCTCCCCAGGGAGGCATCCAGGGGACATCCGAAACAGATGCCCGAGCCACCTCAACTGACTCCTTTCGACGTGTGGGTGCAGCGGCTCTACTCATGTGTGACGAGCTCCTCACCCTATCTCTAAAGGTGCACCCAGCCACCCAGAAACCCATTTTGGCTTTTACATCCACGAGCCCCTGGCTGAGCCTAGAAATTCTGTCCATAAATACAATGAATGGAACCAGTGAGAGAGGACAGCCCGTAACATCTGATTTATAATTTGTGAATGTAATATGAAAACAAACAAAAAATGAAAACATCAAATTAAATTAAAACATTAAATAATGTTCAAAATCAGGTATTTTTAAAGGATAGACAGAAAATGAGAAAAACTAAATCATATCTGAAGTAGCAGTGCAAGAAACACAAGTGTTCAGTAACTGTGTAAATGTAATGGAGTACTACCCACCTCTGCATGTGGGAGGGACAGCAGTAAAGTGGATTGGTAAATAACAGTCAGCATTTCCTCATTGAGGCCAGACTCTGTGCTTTCACTGGGACTGAGTGAGCCTCTCTCTGTGTGCGTTCTTCTGCTACAGCTGACCAGACCACCACAAAGTGACCAGCACAAAGTGAAAAGTGACCAGCACTGCTCTCACAGCATCAGGTAAGCGTGCTTTGTACCTGTGTCCCCCTCTGTGCTCTAGTCCCTGTGCAGAGGTCCTCAGCTTTAGGTTTACACAGAGCCCATATTACGCTGATCTATGTTGTAATATTTCCTCATCACAAAACATACCTGGAGTTGTTGTGTTACATTCATTCATGTTTAACACACAAAACTTGCATATTTAGGCTGAGTTCTTCTTTCAAACAGAAAACATTCTGTTCCACCCTGTGAGGTCACGTGGTAATGCAGGAAGTGCTCCACTGTATTTTTAAACTCCATACACCTTCATTAGAATCATGGATACTTTCTGCCCTGGAATTGCCAATTCCTACTAAACAAAAGCTAAAAGACGGTTAACTTGAAAGCTACTACTTCATGACATCACAATGTGGAATAGAGCATTTTGTACTTTGGAGATGTAGACATCTTAATAATGCAGGATTAGTCAAATGTGTGAATAAAAAAAACTCCAGGGATGTTCTGATGAGGTTACAAAATTATAACATGGCTAAAAGCTTGTGCATAATGTAGAACCTTGAGCAATATAAGACTTTTAATGTACAATCTCTTTGTTATTCAAACTCTAAAACAAGCACATTTATATGTGCTGGAGTATCCAGGTTTTGGGTCTTATTCCGGTTATGACAGTATTCTTTCTTTTTTTTTTTTTTTCCTTGTTTATGTATGAGATGAGAGAAACCAGGATATACTCACATCCCTGTACATGAGTATCCTGGATACACAGCGTGGGACCTATTTGTCAGTAAAAAGCTTTCCTTATAAGGTGTTGAAAAACATGGCTGACAGTGCATAGGGAAAGGTATTGTACAGTGTCTTGTACAGTGTTTTGCAATATTTTAAAATATTTAAAAGCCCTGGTCAAAGTTAGGAAAATTGAGGTTCCTGTTACTTCAGTTCACACAACATGCTCAGTACTGCATTTACATACTGCAGTGGGCCCGGCTAGTTACAGTTTAGTTCATTCTCTATGGGGAATTATTGCCATGATAAAATAAAATAAATCAATATTTAAAGATCAGGTAGTGGACAGTGAGTTACAGATGGATAGTCATTCATCACATACAAAGTACAAAGTCAGTATGGGACACTCATTACATCTACATGTACAGAAGTCCAAGTGAACTAAGCAACCAAATTCAAATCACATTTGCTCCAAAACTTTGCCCCAGTCTACATGCTGACACTGTGTAAAAATGTTCTCCGACCTCATTTACTTGTCTCAGTGTTGTTCCCTCATCCCTCCGTGCTCCCATGTAGTTTTCATTTGATTGGTAGATCACATTATCAGTGATTTTGCCTTTACCTTAGTGCCGTCATCTGCTAGCTAGTGACCTGTGGGTCAGGTGTGTGCCCGGGCATAAAGGCTCCACACCGTCAGCGCATTGCATTAATGGTAGGATAGTGGTCAGGGTTTCTACATTTGATATAAATACAGAAGACATTAAATATGACGCAAGATATATGGAATTATGTAGCAAACGGTTAAATAACTCAACAAAATATATATTTTTATATTTTATATTCAAATGCTTAAAGTATATACTCTACACTAACGCTGGCTTTCTCTCAATGAGCTTTATGATGAAGTCACATGAAACAGTTCAAATAAAACAAGCTTTGAATTAGTTTGTTTTTTGTTTCCGTGTTCTGACTGACTGGTCCTGACTAGAATCAGGAAGTACAAGCACGTAAGTCCTGTGCTCAGGTCTCTGCACTGGCTCCTGTGGCTCAGAGAACAGACTTTAAAGCAGCTCTGCTTGTGTTAAAAGTCTCTCCATGGACCAGCACCAAAGTACATCTCCAACATGTTTATCATACAGGTAAGTGGACTCAAATGGAACACAAAGTGAGCAAACCAAAGGTCTTAGAAACTACATCAGAAGGTGTCCTTTTAACAGGTAATTCAGAATATGGTAAATCAGGTAAATAAACAACTGAGGAAAGAAGTCTTATTTAATATCAAAGAAAACCTCATCCAAGACTGGGAATTCAAAAAGGGGACAGGCAACTCAAACAGAGAGAAACACACGTTCAGAATTTCAGCTGGGTAATACAAATACAGGGCTTGATAGTTGCTTTTGTCTGTTCAACAATCTAGCAAGAACTAACTGAACAGAAGCAGTATATATAGGCTGCCCTGAGCTGATTAACACAATGAGAGGCAGCTGCTGGGAAACCAGGGAGGTAACAAAAGAAGGGCTGGAATAGGCTGAAAAATGGAGCCGGACTGAGGAAAAAACAAGCAAACAGGTAGAACTATGACAATGTTAGTGCCATATGAACCATCTCACACTATGCGGACTTCAGGGACCGGCCTCCTGCTGGTGCCCAGAGTGAGGACTAAACATACTTTGACAATGTTTAAATCCAGGCTCAAAACGGTTCTGTTTAGCTGTGTATCTAAGATAAGATAAGATATGCCTTTATTAGTCCCACTGTGGGGAAATTCCAGTATTGTACCGCACAGTTAAAGAACAGAAGGAAAATGGTACATGCAACAAAACAAGATAATAGATAAATAGTTTAAAATAATTTTAAAAATCTACTTAAAAATAAACTAAAAATAGACTCTAATATAACATCTTCGTAAAATGACTTAAGTATTGCACATAGGTATGGATGAATGACACATGTTCAGTGTTAACAGTGTTCATTGTACAGTCTGACAGCAGCAGGAAGGAAAGACCTGCGAAACCTCTCCTTCACACAGCGAGGGTGAATCAGTCTGTCACTGAAGCTGCTCTCCAGGGCAGACAGAGCATCCTGCTGGGCCATGAGTCTCATGGCCCAGCATAGAAATTACCTTAGCCAGGACCCTCCTGTCCCCCACCTCCTGCACTGAGGCCAGAGGACAGCCCAGGACGGAGCTGGGGACTGAGCTATGACTGAAAGGTTTTTATTTGGCACTCTTCTCCTTTAATGTTAATTTTATGGTGATTATTTGTGATTATTTATGTTTTGATTTGTGTGATTTTAATGTCTTTCTTATTCTGTAAAGCACTTTGAATTACTTTGTGTATGAATTGTGCCCTACAAATAAACTTACCTTGCCTTGCCTAATTTGGCCTTAATTACTCACTGGATTTTTATAGAACCTTTCAAGACACCCAAAGCTGGTTTACAGTACATTATTTATTCTCTCCACACTCGGTGGTCATAAGCTACTATTGTACACAGCTGCCCTGGAGCTGTCAATTTGCACCTTTGGTCCCTCTGACTACCACCAACAAGGTAGTTAAGACAAGGTGGTGTAAGTGTCTTGCCTAAGGACACAACACTGGATGATACATTTACTACTATACTGGTTAGTGTAATCAGTCTTGGATTAGTTCTGGTTTAGGACTTGTAGAGGAGTGGTATAGTGCTACTTTTGTCCAGGACCTGGTTTAGTCCTGTTTCTAATTCAAGTGGGCTTTGCTCACCAACGGGCTTCAGTAGTGTTTACCTTTCTGTGACAAATAGCCAGCCTCTGAGAAAGATCAAAGCAGTCTGGGCTTTGTTGGGATATTAGAGTTCCAGAGCTCCGGGACAGAGGACGGGATGATTTATGTTAGTCCCATTATTATTATTGTATCTGTGTCTTTTTAATCAAATGCATTCACCATATTTTTTTAGTTTATGGAAAGTTGAGCTGTCAGCCAGACAGTAGTTTTAAAATAAGCCTAAACAGTAATAATAATTATTGGGAACTATACCCTTGCGTACAAAAATGTCTGATGATGCATTTGTTTTTTTACAGTGCCAAAAGTCAAAAGTTTGGACATTGTCATTCAAAGATGTCTTTATTTATGTTTACTACTTTCTACATTTTATATACATACAGAAGACATCAAATAGATGCAAGCTATATGGAATTATATGGCAAAAAAAAGGTGAAATAACTTAAATAAATCTTTTATACAGTTTATATTCCAATTCCAGTTTATTTTTTGTTTATATACTCTACTCTAAAATCTACAATGTAAATAATCATGGAAAAAAGAAAAAGTTTGTCCATTAGCTTTGGTTTGTTTTTAATCATCAAAAATATAATGTTGATGAAAACTAACTTAAAATTACTGACATTGTTTAGTCCTATAGTCCAAACCTAGAAAGTAAGCTACAGTTACTCCATACAAAATGGTAATGCCATCCACCATGTCCTTTCAGAGGTGTAAAAATGTAATTCAAGCTGTGAAGTGTGACACCAGCCCTGACCACCAGAGGGCCGCAGAGATCCATTCTAACCAATCACTTTTACTTCTATAGGGTATTAGCTGCTAACACAATATATACCATGTTAAGTTTTTCTGTTTTGAAAATCGTATATTCATTGAAAACGACGTATTAACATGTTTTATAAGTTTCATTTTTGTTTTTGACACGCTGAGTTCCCACTTCGTTTGCTCTCTGTGCTAAGTCACACCCCCTTCAGAGCGCCATCACAACACAATCAGCGTGCATCCTGCCAGTGAAACTACTGCACATCGCATCAGGTTTGTCAAGTTGCTATATACAGTTTTGTTTCATGTTTTTGCATATTTATGGAGAATTGTCGTGTGGGAGCATGAGTGACATAGGATTGTGGGCTGAGCATTGGACAGAATCTTACAGCAAACTGTTTAAATAGGACCTGGGAGAGCTTGATAAATTACTCAAACATGCAAAGATGATGTCTAAAACCTTCAGACATATTTTTGATGAGGGAACATTATAACATAGAAAACTCATTACGTTATAAAAACATTATATATTTAACAAACATTGAATCAAAGAACTCAGGTAAGTAAAATAGATGTTATTTTAATCTACTTCCAAGGGTATAGATAATAAAACAGTGTATTGTTTATAATACATTTGCTGCCCATAGGCCGACACAACAGTGAGAGACCTGTCCCCGTCCTGAAGGCGTGACCCTCTCATTCATCGGGGTGAACTCCAACGCAAGGCGGCTGAACCGAGGGGTAATGAGCAAGCCCACACGCCTGAAGCATTTTCTGTCCCCCTGGACCTGTTTGCCATGGGTGACCCTACCAGTGGCATGAAGCCCCCAACAACATAGCTCCCAAGACCTTGGCAAAACCTAAAATGTAATGACATAAACTAAGTTTTGATGAAAAAGTACTCTTACCTTACATGCATTTTAAGCAAAACACTTGTGGGTCATCCAAACATTAGGCCTAATTCATGTTATTAATGTTTGAGATTAAATTTTGGCTGCCATGTTTCCTGCCAGTCTACCTTAGGGCAGCTGTGACTATACAGAAATGACACCAGGAGAGTGTAAATGGTAAAGTGACCTGAGCCTCTGGAAAATCAATATATAAGATGTCCTTATTAACTGAAGCGAAGTCCTGCATGAGCATGATACAGGTCAAAAATGAATGTTTCACGCAAAGAGGTATTGTTCAAAATGTAGATAAAACTGTTTATTTTGGTGTCATATAGGCCTATCATTCTTGTTCAATATATGAAAAATGGAACTATATATTTTTGGGGCTCAGTGTTTATTGTGTGTGTAATCTCTTTATAAAAGTGGCGAGATTTAGGCGTTTTTTTGTTTGTTTTTTTTTGTAATACAATAACATTAGAGCTGTAAAAGGTTCAGTGAGTCACTATGGCTAATTATTGCTATGCATTTGTTTCAGCTAATGCCTTAATGACATTGTCTATTTTAAAATGGTTTACTAGGTTTATCTTGCATTATTTTTATTGTAGCAGTGGCATAAAGTAGTTTCAGTATTATTGTTTATCACAGTATATATCTGTAGTGATATACTGTACTTCACATTATGTTATTGTGACAGGCCTAGTGTGAAATTTAAAAATTATTTAACAAAATATTCTCAGACAAAATTTTTATAGGGAAATAAGGAGATATGACAAAGGATAACTATAACATGGATCAGATGAAAGTGTTTATAAATGAAATACAACAATTTACTATGCAAAATGGACAATAAAAAGGCAAAAAACAAAAAAACCACACTACCTCAGTGACTCTCTTTATGATTTATTTGTCTCATTGTTTGTTTGTTTATTTGTTTGTTTTTCTCATTAATTTAGATTTTAGATGTCTTTTCTGTTTACATTGTAATTACGTCTACAAACACTTCCTCCAACTCTTCCAGGGGGATCCCAAGACATTTCCAGGCCAGATGAGAGACCTAGTCCCTCCAGCATGTTCTGGGTCTTTGTCAAGGCCTCCTCCTGGTGAGGTATGTCCAGAACACCTCCCCTGGGAGGCGCCCGATCCACCTCAGCTGGATGCTCTCAACAAGACACCTCCAAATCTGAGGCCTTGGTTCTTGACTGGAACAAGGTGGTGCCCTCTTCAGGTGAGCGGAAAGCCCCTACCTCAAGTGGAGGAGTTCAAGTATCTCGGGGTCTTGTTCATGAGAGAGGGAAGGATGGAGCACGAGACTGACAGGCGGATCGGTTCACCTGCAGTGATGCAGTCCTGTATCAGACTGTTGTGGTGAAGGAGTCCAAAGGCAAAGCTCTCGATTTACCATTCAATCTAAATACAGTATGTTATGTGTTAGCAATTAATACACCATAGAAGTGTAATACCCCATCTTTAATAAAACAGACCCTGGTCTGGTCATGTGACTGGGTATGGCTATGTGGTGTGGCCTGTGCGCACACACAGCTGCAGATTGGACTCCTCTGTGACTCAAGACGTCTTAATGAAGAACCAAGATGAATTAATGATGGCACAGAATGGAGCTGCAGGCTTTAATTACACCACACACATTAACACGCACACACATACACAAGCATGCACACACACACAATGAGATCACAGGCTCCAGAGCACGACTGGGGCTGTAACACTAATGAAGCACTGTGTACGACATGATTTCAACTCATTATAATTCATGATTTAGATGTCCATGTCTGCTGGTTTGAGTGGCCGACTTTATATAAAAATGTTTACCAAAGGTAATCGCTTAATTAAAATATATATAAACTTAAGCTGTTTCCTCATTAACTTGTATTTTTACCTTTATATATATATATATATATATATATATATATATATATATATATATATATATATATATATATATATATATATATATATATATATATATATATATATATATATATATGCATACACATATAAGTACTATAGATAGCATCTAATGGTGATATGTGAGAATGCAAGTGCACGTGACAGAGTTCATGTTTTTCTAATTAAGCTATTAGGTTTGGTAAACATTTTTTATCAGTTAAGTTGAATAACAAAGTTGAAAAATACAGGTAGTATCAGAGTTTTAAAATGGAATGTCTCTGTCTATGTAAGTAACACAAAAAAGCAATCCAAAATGCAGTTTGTACTTTATGTAATATAATAAAGGTGTTACCATATATTTGTATTTGTCAACATGTTTTATCATAACTATGGCATATATAAGACCTTGTTTACAGTACGGTTGATAGTGCCTTACCTCTACAGATGTCACATCTGCTGCCCGTGTCCAAACAGGAAGTACAATGACTTATAAACCTCTCATAACTGTAAAACTAAGAGAAATGACTGAAGATCATTAGCAAAATATGAACTATAATCATCTGTGTGAAATGAGGAACTTGTCATATTCACTTTAACCTGAAGAAGATAGTGCGTTTGATGAGGGGACACACTGTAACACAGTTGGATGCTCAGAGAAGTGTTGGGCAGAACAAAGACAAAGGACCGTAAAGGAAACAGGAAAAGGGTGTGGCCGCTCCCTGCTGTTTGAATAATTCACCACTCTGTGTGTGGGGCGTAGTCCACAGATGGTGCCCCGTAAAGCCCCAAGTATTCAGAACAATCGGTATTCTGCATTATGTAACATTACACTATATAGGGACTGGTTTATAATTTCACTCAAAAATCTTGGTCCCAAACCCCCTTTCCGATCAATGTATAATGAACAAATACTTCTGTTTCAAGTATATCTTTATGTGCAATTTGAAGTCCTCATTTGGGGGGCCTGCAGCTCCATCAAGGTCCAAACCACACTGAGATAGAGGAACTAATTCTGTATTGATACTTTGCAGAGACATAACGCTGGGCGTGTTCCACATGTATGTCTATGATGGAATGTTCAGCAGTTACCATGGAGAGACACTGCACACATTATCAACACTGGCAAAAAAGTTTTAAAACCTTCTGAAAACTCAAGTAAAAATACAATTTTCAGGAGCCTGCGATCAATACAAGCATTCACAGTCCTGTTTAGATGTTTGATTTTCAACAAAATGTGAGAGTGACTGAAAAACTGTTGGCTAATGCAATGTTATTTAAGAGGGACTTGTTGAACAGAACAAATCAGCTCGTTGTTGTAGTTCCAGGTAAATCAACTCTTTCTGGTCAGACGGTGTTAAAATAAAGGTCAGATTAAACTCTAATTTGAGTAACAGGGCTTCAGACAGAGCAGTGTCTAAAGTTAGCATCACAAACCCAGGGAATGTTGATGACATTAGTTGCAAAGTATCATTTGTCTGTCCTTTTGTTGCTCAGTTCCACAAACTAACTCATGGTCTTGTTTACTCAGAGGATATACACGAGGATCATCATGTCCACACATTTCAGTCCAGGCTTAGTCATGATTTAGTCTTGATTGGTTAGGTCATGGTTCATGCCAAGTTACAAGTCAGATCTGTGGAAAGGCAAAAAGAAAAATTCAAGAAATTGTTGAGTTGTTAAAATACCTAAAGTTGAACTGAGATTAAAGTTTAACAGCATTTTAATGGGGCACACAGCAAAGCAATAACATCACCAAAGAGATAAACAAATGGTGGACCCCCATTAAAAGGTGCATACCCAGGTAAAAAAGAAATAAAGTTGTACTTTAAAAAAAAAAAAAAATCCAAAATATATTGTGTTATTTTGGAATAACTGGAAATACATTAAAGTCTCTTTCGCATAAATTTTAGAACAATTTTAAGTCAACTTAACTACATAAAATATACTAAAGCTTTGTTAAAATGGAACAGCTATAGTTGGTCTTAAATGTTATTCAAGTACATTACTCCAAATATAATGAATGTAGATAGATGTTAATATAAGTATGTTACTATAATACTTATCTGGATAATGAAAATATATTATAAGTATACTTTAAAATCAATGCAAATATATAGTTATTTAATTTATTATAATTGCAGTTCAAATATGAACTTTTTAAAAGCATACCAAAAATATATTGTAGACATACTACCTTAAAACAAACTTTGTTTTTATTTGCCATGCAAATAACTGTCCAAAATACAGAAGCCAAGTCTGATCTCAGACACAGATATTCTATCTTTACCAAAGATAAGGGTAAGGCAAGTTTATTTGTATAGCACCTACACAAAGTAATTCAAAGTCCTTTAAAGAATAAGAAATACATTAAAATCATAGTAAAAAACCAAACAAATACAATACAAACAAATCAAAACATAAATAATCATCATAAAATGAACATTAAGATGGAAGTGTGCAGAATAAAAAACCTTTCAGTCATTTGCACAGCTAAACAGAACAATTGAGTCTGGATTTAAACATTGTTAAAGAAGAGGCCTGTCTCACATCTTCAGGAAGACTGTTCCAGGTTTTAGCTGCACAAAACTGAAACACTGATTCCTCATGTTTAGTTCTGACTCTGGGCACCAGCAAGAGGCTGGTCCTTGAAGTCCTCAGAGTGTGAGATGTTTCATATGGCACTAACATGTCGGAGATGTACTTTGGTGCTACTCCATGGAGAGACTTAAAAGCATAGCTGCTTTAAAGGCTATTCTCTGAACCACAGGAAGCCAGTGCAGAGACAGGACTTATGTACTCATACTTCCTGGTTCTTGTCAGGACTCAAGCAACAGCGCTCTAGATGCACAGCAGCTGTTTAACAGTTACAGTAGTGTAACCTACTGGCGAATGCATGGATAAGTCTCTCCAAGCTTTTGCAATGTTTTTTAAATGGTAAAAAGCTGCAGATGTTATTGATTTGATGTGACTGTCAGAGTTCAAATCTGAGTCCATTAATACCCCTAAATTTCTAGCCTGATTTGAAAATGGTAGAGAGAGAGACTGGCGGTGACTGCTGACACTTTCTCTTTGTTTCTGTAGCCAAAGATGATGACTTCAGTCTTGTCTGAGTTTAGCTGGAGAAAGTTGTTTCACATCCACACACTGATCTGCTGGATGCAGTGGCAGAGTGAATCCACTGGTCCATATTCACCTGCTGCCTGTGAGACGTAGATCTGAGTGTCATCTGCATAGTTGTGGTGGGACATATTTTTGTCGCATATTAACTGGCCTAATGGCAGCATGTAGCGATTGAACAAAAGGGGTCCCAGGATTGACCCATGAGGCACCCCACCGGTGTGATCTGAGATACTGTTTCCAATCTCAACAAAGTACTCCCCGTCTTGTAAATAGGACTTTAACCAACTAAATGCAGTACCAGAGATGCGCACCCGATCCTCTAGTCTCTGTAAGAGGATCCCTTTATTGACAGTGTAAAAAGCAGCACTCAGATCTAACAGGATCAGAACTGAGACTTTGCCTGCATCAGTGTTCAGGGCGGATGTCATTTGTCACCTTGATAAGAGCAGTCTCAGTGCTGTGGTGGGGTCTAAAATTTGACTGGAAAACATCAAAGGAGTTGTTCATTTGGGGAAAGTTAATAAGCTGTTGGCAAACAACATTTTACACTAAAACATATATTAAATCAATAAGATATTTCAATAAGTATAATTAAGTATTAATTAATTATGCAAGTCTTAAAGTATAGTTTCTGGAGAATATACTAAAATATACTAAAACCTGACTAAGTATAATTAATCTCTAGTTAATTATACTTCTATTTATTGCTAGTAATATTGTAAGTGTATTTTAAATGCTCTAAAAGTAAGCATGTGAAAAGTGAAAGTATCATAGTGTATGTACTTCAAATGTATTGAAAACAAATTTAATTAGACTTTTTTCACCTGAGTAGCACACCTTTAATTTATTTACTACGATGTCTTCATCTGAAAACAGGGGTAATCTAGGGTATTTTTTTTGTTTCATTAATGCATGTTTTGAGTATATTTAGTCTCTCTCTCTCTCTCTCTGAATGAACTGTGGAAAAGTAGACTGAATGAAATTAAAGTTGTTGTCATAAATTGCCTGTTGACTGTGCAACTGTTGCTTCTACTACTATTACTATGCCTACTACTACTACTTCTACTACTTCTACTATTACTACTACAGATAATCCCATAAGAGCAGATTGAATGAAATCAAAGTAGTTGTCTGAAGTTGTTGTGCTTGTCGAGTTGCTCTTATGTCAGGATTAAAGAACATCTGCAGGAAATTCCAGAGACTTCTGAGGAGGGGGACAGTACACACCAATCCTTTTTCCCATCATCGCCATGGCAACAAGGACCACCTCTGTGAATGGGGCTCAGACAGAATCATAGTATGTATGCTACAGACCTTAAAGCAGACCTATTCTGCAAAATCTTTTCATAGCTTTAAACTATGTGCAGTGGTGTGGAGTTGGTAGTCCCACTTGTTTAGCATTTGGCCTCTGTACCTGAGTACTCCTACGTCTGATGTCAGACACTGCTTGTACAGGAGCTGGTCCAAAGACCGAGATGTGAGAAAGTTATGCTTCACCTCATGATCAGGTGCACCGGAGCCCCTGTGTCAAAAGGTTAAGTCAAAAACATGTCTAAATGAACAAATAAAGTTAAATAGTTATGATTAATACACATTTATAATGAATAAAAATACATAATAACACCTTTATTTTTTCAGATGAATGTTTGAACTGAAAAAAGTTCCTTGTGCATACAATTTTGAGTGGAATTTTCCATGTTGATGACAGAGATAGAAGTATTCTGTTTTAGTACTCACTGCTACTTCCTGTATTTTCCTTGCCTGAGCAGCCAGCACTTTCTACATTCTTTTAAAATCCATAAAGGTCTGAAACCAAAAAAACCACAGGGCATGACAAGCCTCTATCCTAACTTGGGACGGTCCAACCACAGCTGCTAATTTGTATGACGTGTCTCTCAAATGCAGAAGACATTTCCTCTCCAAATTCTGGTATCATTCATAACAAAATCTATAACTTCTTTTACCAGAGATAAATATGAATTTGGTGCTTCCATCTGTTCTCTTTATGTCATATTATATCCACTTAGTGGAGTGGCTTCCAATATTGTTTATTGTGGTAGAGTTTTTATCCAGTTATATTTCAGCTACTTGTGTTATCAGGCAAATTTCATTTTCCTGGGGCCTTTAGAGTAAACAGAGAAGGCTCTGTCCGCTGTAAGTAGACACAGACACAATCAGTTTCAATAGCCAATCAGATCTCGATTCTGCATTCCAGGGCCAGCTACAAAGTCCTACGCTGAACCGGACATGTACATGTCCTGTGATTGGATGAAGCGGCTGAAAGGCGCCAGTTTCTATTGCTGTATTTTTAATCCATAATGGCTGAAGGAGGAGAAGAGATTGAGCTGGCTGCAGATATACTTTTCACGCTATTTTCAAGACGGGACTTTCACGAAAAGCTGGACATTATGAGAAGAGGTCGGCCAACCCCTGCACTAGCTAACCTGTCCCAGCAAGGAAAAGGGTTTGTCTATCATTTCCAGACAAGCAACTATGAACGGTAACCATGGCTCACAGCTTCTGAGAAACGCTACAAATTGTACTGTTGGGAATCCCTGTTGCGCCACATTTTCAGTTATTTGCTGTTGTATAGACTATTGTCAAAAAATGCAAATGATCTGTTTATTTTATTTTCAAAGAATAGTTTGTTTTGTTATTGTCTGGTTGGTGTCTTGTATGAAACGGCGATATTTATTGGTGCAGTTTATTGGACAAACCTGTTTAAGCTCACATAGCGTAATTTTGGTGGCATTTTGTTTGTCATCTTTAAATCGATAAAAAAGATGAAAAGTTGATAAAATCTGTGAACTTAATTTCCTATTCTTAATTGTGAATGCAATGCATGCTTATTGGTGTTAAATGCTCCTTTTTTAAGTGTTGCTTGACTAGTCTATATTGAGGTGATGTTGTAATGTGTAAGTGGGACATCACTGAAGGCCCAAGGGCGAAATGCACGGCCCACCACTGTCTACTACTTACAACCGCTGCTGGTATTGCAACTGGTACTCCTGCGACTGGGGACTTTTACAACTCCATAGCTTGCAGTTGCCAAGAAATAAGTGCCTAATTTTCTGTAATTTTACCAAACAGATGAAGCAGTTCCCTCACCACTGACAGTACCCGAATTCCTCCTCAGTACTTCAGTGTTCATAACTGTAAGCTTACAGCAGCAGCACTACTACTCAGACTACCACTACAAGTATGTCCGTGTTCAGCCCAGGAGAAATTAGGTCAAAGAAGACTCCTCAGTACAGACACATGCATATTACTGTTGTACTTTCACTATTACTTATCTTAAATATGGTCTTATTTGTAACACACTGATGGAATTTGTGTAAGTCTTTAAAATGGCACTATAGAATGCAAAAATTAAACAATGCATTGGTGGACTTGTTCTATGGCAGGTCATAAAGGGTTAATGCAGATGTGTCGTTATTACAGTAAATTGAACTGTTAGGCTGTGTCTCTCGTGGATCAGTATGTTATGTCTGAGTGAAAGAAAGAAAAGCATTTCACAACAAAGGCAGTGATGTAGATGGTTTTATTAGTCCCCAGTGGGAAGGCAGTTACACCAGAGACACAATAACAGACAGAAGTACATCCAGGCACACAGTACTGCAAACTTACACAGACACTTCAGTCATCAGGCAGAACATACTACCCCAAATATACCCCCAACAAGACATCTGGACTCTCCCAACCCCAAACAGGCAACCCCCTACCTTCATCTCATCTAGACGTGACCTTGCCTGGCTAGACGAGACTGCACCTATGGGAGTTCAATGAAAGGCCGCTCCAGCACCAGAACAGAAGGGGTACGTCTTATCCATGACTTATTATAGATCCACGGTCTGGTCACCACGCCCTCAGTCGCCAATCAAGCAAGATTCAGACAAAACCATCCAATCAGATTTGTTTTTAAGAATGTGAAACAACAGGGCTCATTGGTCCATTGTCCATTGTTTTAAACAAAATCTAATTTCTCTCACTTCAGATTAACGTAAGACTTTAGTGCTGGCTAAACCACCTGTCAATTGTGATCAACCACTGGAGACCAGACTCACATCTTGTATTAAAGAAGTGTGTATTCTGGATCCCACGCAAGACATGACCTATACTTCCACACAACCAGGCATACCCCAACCCCACAATATTTTCTCATTAAGGGCCACATATAAAAACAGACATAGCTGAGGGCCGTCACCAATACAGTGAAAATCTATGTTATTATAAGTTAGACTGAATCACTAGACCTTTATTCATGCTTACATCCTCAATGGGACACATCAAATATTTTAGATGGGCAGTAAGTAGATTTTCAGAAACGTACAGTAAAAAATACCATTTAAGGTAACATGGGCCAATTCACCTGGAAGCTTGAGGGCCAAGAAAATTTGGTCTGAGGGCCATATTTGGCCCCCGAGCCACAGTTTGGGCATGCCTGCCATACACCCTCCTGACAAGCAGCCAGTACGAGCCCCATTCTAAGGGAAGTATTGTGGTTTAAGTCAGGACACGCATTGTAGGTTCAGTTTATGCCCTCCATTCAGATTGCTTCCCTTATTCAATCCAAGGTGATACCAAATAACACTGGGACAATACTACGGTGAAGAGGTAGAAAATATAGTTCTTTTTTTTAATTATCTAAGACTCAAGACTATTTTGAACAGCACGAATATGCCTTCTTTGCCATATACAAAGCATTGTGTGTGTGTGTGTATGTATGTATGTGTGTTTATATTATATATATATATATATATATATATATATATATATATATATATATATATATATATATATATAAACACACACATATAACATGAAACATGGCAAAGTTTAATATAGAATAAATGCATCTGAACTGGAGACCCTGAGTGAACCCAAACTGCATTAGGAGCAGTCAGAAACAACAGAAACGTGATAGGACCTTAAAGAGGGGGTATTAATTGTTAACACCTTATATATTAAGATCACCATGTTATGCTCTGAATTGCCCTTCCCCTCCAACACAAATGGCGGGCATGTCAAAACTACTGCACATCACATCAAGATTGTGAAATTATAGTGTATTGTTTTGTATCCTGCTTTTGTATATTTATGGAGAATTATCATGTGGAAGCATGGGTGATGGAGGTTTTTTTGCTGAGCATTGCACAGAATCATACTGCTAACCATAAGGAGGGTTCAAATAGTGTCCAAGGGAGATTGCTAGATTATTCAAACATCCAAGGATGATATCTAAAACCTCTTCAGGCATGTTTTTGATGAGGGAACAATGTTATAACATGGTAAAAAGCTCCCAAAAAACATCACCTTTGCGTGACTTCCTCTTGCAGTTTTGCACAACTGATTGGTTACACTGCTCGAAGGCTTTATAATTGTCTTTAGGAAGACAATTTGAACCTGATGAAATGATTGACAAGATGCATAATTATTATGAAATATGAGAAAAATCCTTGGAGAATAATGGTCAATTAACCTAAAGTTAAACCAATGGAGATTTGAAGATGCTGAAAGGCTCTGTACCTGATTTTATTCCATGTATTTGAACAAAATTTGTCTTGTCCTAGTACAGATATGTGTCCGCCATATGGCTTTATTGTCAGATAACCAAGAAGTACACATGAGCATGCTAGTGAGTAATAACTTTGGACCACTTGGAACCAATTAAAATGAAATACTTGTGTTTTTCAAGTTCTTAGGACAGTACAATCAGGTACAGTGCCTTGAAGACATTACATTTAAGGTTCATTCAAAAAGTATTCTGGCTCTTTTGCTTACCTTTTTAAAAAGGTACACACTGTAACTTTCTGGGGGTGGCACATCACCTGCATGCTTCCATCGATTTAGAAAGAAATTAGAAATTAAAACCATACTTTGGAACATTTACCACAGAGATAGATATGATTTATGCCATACTGTGGAATATAGCCAAAGGAAGAACATTTCCATGGAAGCACCCTCCAGGCCGAGTAAGAGTCAGGTTGTGGAGAAGCAAGCCTGCTCAGTAAAGACACATGTTTTGCAGTGCCATTAACTCAACAAAAACGAAAACAACATACATTTATTTTTGTCAACTATAGTACTGATGTCTAGTACGCTTGACTCCAAATGAAAACAATGTAATTCAATAATTCAAAACATCAATTTGATCTTTAGAACAGTGAAAATTTCTACAATTGATGTCCATAAATCGTAATATGACTGGAACACAAAATGCATTGCAAATATCTTTTATTTTGATCACTCCCCACCCACAAAGTAAAGCCACTTCTTGTGTCCTAAAAGGTCCTACATTAAAAAATTGACTCTTGTGAGCTTCAAGCCATGTTAGAATGTTGCTGCCTCATCAAAAACATACCAGAAGTTGTGTTTTGCTCATTCATACATGTTTAAATAGTTCTGCATTATTAGCCTGTCTACATCTACAAAGCTCAAAATGCTCTGTTACACCTTGTGATGTCATGAAGCAGTAGTTTATGTTAACAGCTACATTTACTTTATTTTAATAGATAATTTTTCCAGCCCAAAGTTTAGTTTGTTTTCATACCTGACAGTTTGAATCGCTTACGTTACTGTGATGTGTCCAGTCAACTGATTTAAACAGGTTTTGGCACTGGCTTCCTACGGGTGGAGGGAGAACGACAGCACCATCTGCATCAACATTATAACAGGTGAACACAACAAGTGGGAGGAAGACAAACACACCCACAACTTTTTCAAAAACCCTTGCCAACACCAAAAATGGGCAATAAACAAAGGAAAAAAAGTCCAGGAAAAGGAATGGCCATGGTACCATCACCGTACATTAGGGTATAACAGAGAAAGTACAAAGGGCAATGAAAAAACACAATATAAACACAGTAAAACCGTACAGAAAACTCCACCCTAAAGATAAAATAGAACCGAAGCACAAATACAATGTCATATACGAAAAACCCTGCCTGTCTTGCAATAAAATATACCTGGGGGAAACAGGAAGGGCTTTCAGTGGCTTTCATGGAAAAAAGAACATAGGACAGAATGTGAGAAGGAAACAGTGAAGGGATGGAGCAAACATCACTGGGACAGAGGACAACAAACATCGTCGCTGGATTAAGGAGGCAATCGAAAAATACAGAAACTTGCCCACAGGACTATAAACTGGGACAAGGGGGTCTTTTGACTCTCACACAGCTGGGATACTGTCCTGAAGAAGTCAGACTGCACAGGGCATTGTTGTTCTGCCTCCACCGATAGCAAGACAGCTAATGGGACCGTCACAGCAACATCACGTAATCACCTTTTGTTTAGAAGAGACTGGCAATTCCATGGCTGAAATTATCCGTATGATTCTACTGAAGGTGTATGGAGATTAAAATCACAGTGGAGCACTTCCTGTATTACCAACTGACATCACAATGTGGAAGTTTCAGTTTGAGCTGAAAACACTTGCTCAGCCTAAATATGTAGTCTCTGTGTGTTAAATGTGTGAATACAGCAAAACACAACTCCAGGTATGTTTTTGATGAGGAAACATTAAAACCTAGATCAGAAAAGTGTAATATGGATCCTTTAAACATGGACAGCTCATATTCATACTGTAACATGTAGGCCACGGTTGTCATGTAAATGCGTTTGTGTGTACATGTGAGGCACTGGCTGCACAAGGCATTTTCCTGTAGAGAGGCAGACGTGTGTATGAATAATTCAGGAACATAAAGACCATAAGAACGTGGCACCATTCCAAATCACACGCATGGCTTCTCCTTTGGATACGCCCACTCCCTCAGACAGTCCATATATGGTTAAAGCTTCCACAATCCAAAAACTCAAAGATACTATAAAAGACGTATAAAGACACACTAAACACTGCAAAAATGAATACCATAAGTCATCATTTGAATCCTATTGATTTCAATGGTTTTGATATATATATAAAAAAAAAAAAAAACATGCGTGGAGTTGTGTTTTGCATAACTCGCACGTTTGAGCAATCCTTTATTATTAGTCTGCAATCACAAGAAGGAACAAGGTGTTTTCTTCATGAGAGATGAACTCTGCCTAAATATGCAGGATTTGTGTGTTAAACATGTGAATGAAACAAAACACAACTCCAGGTCTGTTTGTGATGCGGAAACAGCATTATAACAGATCAGAAAATGGCGTAATATAGGCCCTTTTTAAGTGGAACTAAACTGTTCTGTTCCTAGTCCTTTTTGGCAATTCCAAACTACATTTGCAGTAGTGGTAAAAAATGCATAAAAATTAGGGTGTGTTCGGTCCACTGGTCACGGCAATTTCAGGTACTTTATGACATCATACAAAGACTGCATTGATTACAGGTGTTTCTGATTTCAAACTCCACCCCTGCAACTAGGTGTTTGTAATGTTGATACCTTTTAGACCAATTACACAGTTCCTCATACCCAGACTCTGCCCCTCTTCTCCCCTCACTCTCTTTAGTCCTGCAGGTACAGTTCAGTTTAGCAGCTCTATTTGAAATGTGGTTTTGGCCGGAGTTTAGAGGCTTAGTCCCACTTTAATTTACTGACTGGTTTCAGTTTTTTTCTGTCATCTTAAATGCTAAATGTTCTTATTCAAATTGTAAGTAGTTTACTTTAAAAAAAAAAAAAAAAAAAAAAAGTATCCGAGCAAGGGAAAAAAACTAAACAAACTAAAAAAAAACCTCAAAGAAATGGTTCTATGTGGGCATCCTTCTCCAGATTAGCAGGAGTAGCTGCTATCTGAAGGAATAGCGTTAGCCTACAGTGCATGTGTTTTAGGTTGATAATAGAGACCCATTCAAACACGGGAAGAACATGCAAACTTTACAAAAAGGGCTTTGTATCTGTAAACTCACCTCTAATTCAAATATTCATATTCTGAACTCAAATACCAATGTATTCTTTTTTGCAGTGAAAACACAAATCTTAACTGCAGTCTTTCCTTTTGTTCGGTTTGGAGCAGTGTGCATTTCCCCCAGCTCACTTGAACGCAGCACAAAGCCCACATTCTCAACAGCAGCAGTGTCTCATATCCCCAACAGCACACTCTGAAGTCAGGCATTCAAACAGGATTTACATGAATAAATAAAGCACGCTGCAAAGGACTGTGGGTAATGAGCGGACACAGTGTAAACAGTGGAGCGGGCATTTCACAGCCTCTGCCTCTGTGCATGTCCACGCTAACGTCTTTTCTGCTAATGACATCTGTGCCATGAGTAGATCTGAGATCAGTCATGGAGATTATGATTTTACAAAGCACTGAAGAATTTTACAAAGGGAAGTTTGTTGTAGTCCGTTTGGACCATTGCATAATGTCATTGTGTCCTTAGACAAGACACTTCACCTACTTTGCCTAATATGAATGAGCTATGTGAGTGATGGGGCTGATGGCGCAGATTAAAAGCCTTGATTATGTCATCTGCTCCAGGGCAGCTGTGACTACAGAAGTATCTTACCACCACCAAGTGTGGAGTGAAGGCATTATGACTATAGTGTAGTACTTTGAGAAGCCTGTAAAGCACATTAAAGTGGAAGGCCCCATTATTTTAATTATTCACTCAAACTTTGCCAGGGAAGGCACTTCAGTCACTCCACTCATGTCGCAGTAGTGTCATTTATGAAATGTTTTCACTTTTTATTCACAGTAATAATTCAATAAATGATTAAAATTCAGTTTTTGCCTTGGATTTTAATTGTGATCACCAATTATGCCCCAAATCACAAAAACTAAAAGAAAACAAAACTGATAGTGGCCAGAAAAGCCATTAGTGTGGACATACACTGCTGCATGTTTAGGTCTTCTGCGCCATGTGCTTTGCAACCTGTGCTTCAGTTCAAAAATGCATTAGAATAAACCTAAAAAATCAGTAATTTCTTTTGTAAAGGAAGAACCAACTTGTCTCATACGCCCACCCCTCCTACTCCCCTGCGTCCATCACTGCTGGGAGGGGAGTGAGGTAGTCCGGTCCTTGCATTACTCAAACTGTCTTTCAAACCCTTATCGACAGGGGGGCTCTGTGTGCGCGGGGCTGGGTCGGTACAGCTGCTGCACCCGGACCGGCCTCCCGCTCGCCCACCCTCCCGGCAGCTGTCCAATCAACCTCAACCCCACCGCTGGCCCGTGTGTGGAGGGGAGCGGGGGCGGCAGCGGGGTGGGAGAAGGGTGGTGGCATGGGGCGCTGCCGGTGGGTGACAGCGGGCAGTGGGGCACCAGGATTGCTGGAGTCAGCCCATAACGCACTTGGAAGACTCTGAGTGGGCCTTGGGGGAGGAAGCCGTTGGGTCTGTGCGGTTCTGGGGCAGGCTGGGAGTCCCGGTTGTCCTGGGTGGCAGTGGGTGGGTCCGGTTCTGCTCCTGTCCGGCTGCAAGGTTTGAGGGGCTTGGCCTGGGACAGCTCCTGCATCTTCTCAGCCTGCGCTCTCCGGACATGGTAGGTTCGACGCCATCGTTGGAAAGAGTCCAGGAAGTCGTCCAGAGCCAGATTCCCCTCCATGAACTTCTCTAGCAGCTCCTGAGGACACAACAACAGCAGCTGTGAGGGCTGTAGTCGACTACAGACGTGCCCTGTGTATAATGGAATAATGGATAATGGTGTATAATGGATGGCACTGGCAAAAACGTATGATTTTCATTAAATTTGTATGACCTCACATAAAAAATACTATAAAAACAAACCAGTAGGGCTATTGCTGTGTGTTTAGATGACATCACAACATTTTATAGACCAATAATATTTAATACAGATGAGTGGCAGCTAAAATGAATGTTGTTAAATTGCTGATTTTTGTTGTAATAGAGTGAGTTTTTGGGTCTAGCTCCTAATAGAAATGATCAGGTTTAGACATTTACTTAATTAATTGGTAGTTTAAAAAAAAAAATCCAAACCACATGATTTCTTTTAGCTGTGCGAGATATGGATTTTGCATTTATATCAATAGTGTTATACCATCCTGTACCGGGCCACCCTAATTATGGATAATTTGAGCAGCTGCATACAGGATAGCACTGAGCTCTGGGCCCTCTGCTGCGGTGTCCTGTATTTGAACCAAGCTGGGTCAACAGAGTCTGTGTGATAGTATCGTGTTCTATAGTAAACATACATGTGCTCTGTACTAAAGTCATGTAGCCGTGACGTGGATTCACACAGTGCACATGGACGCACACAGAGGGAGGCAACATAACCAACAGCACTGAACTGAAGACAAGTTTGTATAGGACATTGCACCAGAAAAGTTGCATAGTACACCTTGGGACCAAGCTGAGACCAAGGCAGGACCAAATCTAAACCAGTATTACAGCAGTACTAAACCAGTCGTAAGTGGAATATGTTAGATCTGAGTTTTCCAGGTTACCGCCCCTGTGCAGCCGAGACCTTGTGCCTCACCGCTCTGCCATCTGTCTTTGGCTGGGAGTGCTGTTCTGTTTATCCCAAGGCCATCTAAATGCACTTGCAACAGGAGTGTTTACAACTATTCCTTGAGCTATGGTTTAGGATGTCATAATATTACGATTATTGTGCGAAGAAGAAATTTAATGATTACGGCTGAGCAATTAAGCAAAAGACCAGGAGATTGCGAATGAGTCATGTCTCATAGCCAATGGTATGGTGTTTTTGTTTTTTTAAATCGAGAGCTCCACAGCCAGCCAGTCAGTCAGTGATGTGGTTTGGAGCAGAGTTCAGACTCTGGAAGAAGTTTAATTGTTTTATGTGTTAAACGGCACAGATTAAAATGTTTATGTCGATGAAATCAATATTAATACATTTTTTATTTTGTTTTTGAAAAGCCTAAATGGAATGGAATCAAAAATCAACATTGATCTATATGAGGATTTTTTCTTTTTATCGTAAAATTGTATAAAGAAGCCTAAGTGAGTGACGTCACCCATAGTGTTCAGCTCCAGTCAAATGAAGCTCATCGAGGCTAGTGGTCATACAGGCAAATTTGGAGCCAAGTTCCATATTTGGAATTCAGTTAATCGCAACCAATGGGGCTGTTGAAGGTAATGCCCTGTCCCACCCACACGCTGGGAGCAGGCACTTAGCAACTCAGTCAATCAATCGTGATTTGAGGACAAAATAGCCAAATAAAAACATCAGGATAATGTAGACCAGGATAATACAAACATTTTAAGGTCAAAATGATGAGCAGCAGTTAGAGAGGGAGTTACAACAGTTTGTCAAAATAAAATTGGAGAGTTGGAGTCGATGGAGCTGAAAGCGCGCACATGCTCACTTCCCATTCGGAAGACGGCGGCTAGCAGGTTAGTTATGTCCATTTATACAATCTATAACATAGAAAGGGGCATCTCATTTACGCTGATCATTTGATTTTCAGACATGCTACGAACGGTGTTACAAGTTATTTCCTCAAGTAAACGTATTTCACTTTAAACATACTGAACATGTTTGTCATCTCTGCTAATCTCAAAAAGCCTAAGTAAACGTCCAAACACATGTCTAATATTTTCCTATTTCTTACTCGCTGCAGTTGAATGCGTTTAAATCGGACTTTGGTGCTACATGCAGCGGGTATCCAAGTATATAAGGACTTCTCCAGATGTGTTATTGCGATCTGGTAGACTCAAACCATGACACCGCAATCGTAGTTCCCGGTTAACATGCATTTGGATAATTAACTTGGACTGCACCAGTTATCCTGTTTTCCTGGTCGCATGTAAACGTGGTGACTGCATCCTTGATCAGCATTCCTCTAGTTAATATGTGACCATTATAAAATCAAAAAGCTCAAGTCTATTTACAAACTCTTTTCTCTTGTGGTAAATGAGTGTAGCTGGATTCATAAAGGAGGCAACAGTGCAGCCACAAAACAACCACAGATCATAAACTGAGTGGTTGCGTTTGTGGATGCAAATGGCTCGGAGTCGCAGACTGTCCACTCTGTCCCCTGTGACTTCTAAAAACAACACTCGCACAACACTCCTGTAATTTTTAGGCCTATAGTCGAATAAAGACATGCCCTACCGATGGATTAGTTCACTGAAAAGGGGGCGTGGGAAACGTTCTCAAAACCATTACGTTTCTCTGACCCAAACTACACTCACGAGACTATATATATGTGCACGGGAGTTCATGCAGAAACAACTATTTATGCTGAAAAAAGAACTAGTAAAGAATGTATTAGTATAAAGACAAGATTAAAGTCATGATTCACACGTTTAAATACCTAAAAATACTGAACACCACTTCTCTTCTCTGCTGTTGTCTCATATAAATCCTTTGAATCTAAATAAAATGATACTCGCTAATACTAATAAAAAGTTTTGACCGATTAATCGACTAAACAACTAAAGGACTACAGTACTTGTAAAACAAAACTAAGCACAAAAAAAATCTTACCACTTTCACAAATTTTGGTGTGATATTTTTAATTGGTACTCAATAATGAGCTGTGATGATGCAGTTTCCTCATCAAAAAACCTGGAGTGTTGTGTTTCATTCACACATGTTTAACACACAAATCCTGCACATTTAGGCTGAGTTCTTCTCTCAAACACAAAACACTCTATTCTACCTTGTGATGTCATGTGGTAATACAGGAAATGCTCCACTGTGTGTTTGAACAAGGTGGAGGAGAGTATTTTGAGCTGGGGATGCAGACAGCCAAATAATCCAGGATTACTCAAACATGTGTGAATGAAAACATAACTCCAGATATGTTTTTGAGATGGTAACAGCGTTATGAGGAAAAGCTCACATGAGTCAGTGTTTCATAATGTAGGATCTTTAACTGAACTAACTAATATACTGCATATGGAGGAGATTTGGTATATACATTTGAGGAAAAAGTTGACTGTTTTGTAAAAGATAAAGCAACCTTTCCTAGATCATTAAATATAATACTGCGTACTTTTATTTCTTTATTTTTTATTTTCTTTGTTATATTGAAAAAAAAATACAAATTCAATAAACAAAGTTGGGGAAAAAAGACTAGACTAGGACAAGAGAGGTCTGTCAGGTTTTTGGGGCAGAGAAGTAAATAGGTGAGGAAATGGGGCTAAGAAGCATTCAGGTGTGTCTAGTAATTTAGCATTAGCACTAAAACTTTGCTGCTTTTACAGCAAGTATAGCTGCAATCATACATATAACCACACTTGAAAAACACAGATAGGCAACATCATTTACACTGAATTTGAGATGTGCTGAACAGACATGTAAAGCCTGTCACGCACTACAGAATAATTTGCCCATTTTCATCCCCGATTTGCTTCTCCCCGACTTCAGGGAGGCGTGACCAGACTTTAGATCCTTGTGAGCAATTTTTAATCTGCTGCGCTCCTCGAGTGGCATCAGTTCGACTCTGGGACGCTTTGTCATACTGTAACCACAAAACATCACCACGGCAACAGCCAGTAAAACAGAGCGTCAAGGGCAGACAAAGTGACAGACACAGAGGTGCAAAATACAAACTCAGGAAACAGAAAATAATGAGGTGACTTTATTACTCACCTCTTAAGATTAAACTGCAGCATTCTCAGCCATATTATCCATTAGACTTTATCCTCCACATATAATGACCCACAGTCCACAAAACAGTGATATTAATTCAGTTTGAAGCGTTCTTTAAAAGTAAAAAGGCAAGAATAGATCCTCACGTGTGTTTGTTTACATAAATCCTTGCAGTGAAGATCAGAGTGCTGTAGATTAGCGATAGTAAACACGACTACATACTGCGCAGTTTGTCTCCAGCCTTCTGTGCATTAAAATGATGTATCTGAACTGCTACACCACATTTCACAAATAATAATAACAGTTTTGACTTAAATCTAAAACAAAGTGCAATGCTCTGATCTTTTGAATACTTTAGTTTTACTGTAGACAGGTCTCTTTGCTGCCCTATCCCGCTGCAGAGACTAAAAAAATCTCATCCGATTCTCTTCATGTCTGTGGTCTGCGCTTTTTATAGCACATCCTATAGTGTGTGGCAGGATTTACTCCGGTTATTTACTCTTTGAAGCACAAATGAGCAAAGTGAAGAGCAGATAGGTTTCACTTTCAGTTTAAGATCTGATATGATCAAATATGTCAGGAGACGGAGTACAGACCATGCATGAATGAAAGTGCATGAGGAATGGATTTTGGGGCAGACAGAGATCTTCACTCAGAAGCTGGTTAAGCAGAGCATGTCTCCTTTAACAGTCTGAGCCAGTTTAAAGTGTTTGTGCTTAGGAAGTTTGCCCTGGGCTAATCAGCTAAGTAGAAGTGGGCGGGACTGGTGAGCGACATACACTTTACCCCATAAGAACTAGACCTAAGTCACTTCTTTTAACCACTTTAAAAAACAATGATAATTATAGCATGAAAAGATAAGCAGAAGACAATGGATGGATGGAGAGTTCTATATACTTTTTTTTTTTTTTTACCATGGTTGAAATAAAGACGTTTCTATTGTGTTCATTACCTCTGACTGCTCCTCCGCCCGTGTCACCTCCTCCTGCAGCATGTTCTGGGCGCTCTGTACGCTGCCTTTGTGCCCTCTGGCCTCTGCAAACACACACACAGACGTACAAATAAATAATTTAATAAATCTTACAAATTGTCTGATCCACACTTGCGCTCCGGGCCAGGACAGAATTCTTGATCCCATCTGGCAGCCTGCTCCTTTGACTGTAGGCTAGAATAAGTCTTCACTACTTAATTTGCTTTTGCCCCCGTTTGACCATTCCACATTAGAATTCAGTGGATACATTTCAGTGAGTGCTGGTCCTTGGCTAGGATATAGACGCTAGAGTAATTATTCCCTGTTGGATTTGAAAACACCACAAAATATTCTGGCATCTTCTTTGGAATGAGCCACTCAGAACCACTGGAGTCAGCATCAGTCAGTTATCCATATTTTCCCTTCTGGTTTTATTAAAAGTATGCAACAATTAGCAGACTGCAGCTAAACCTAAGATGAGAATGAAAATACAGTGGCATTATTGAACTTGGAACTGAAAACCATGATTTTATTTTTTAAGTGGGGCTCTTCTCCTATACTGGAAACAGAGCTGCTACACTGGGCTGCACCTGGAGGACAGTGAACAGTGTGATTGGTTTAACAGGTATTTACACTTCAAACTCCACCCCTGCAGCCAGGTCTTTGCCCTCATTACAGCCAGATGTTTCTGATTACAGTCTTGTGCGTTTTGACCATAAAATAGCCAAAAAAAAGACTTTGAACAAGAGTCAAAGTGAATACCATATACACAGTTTAGTAGCAAAAAACAATTCATACATACAAAGAAGATTTGGATTGCCATTTTGAGTTAACCAAAGGCACCTGCTTCGTCTAACAGTTCACTGCTGACTAACTCTGAGCATAACAGAATCTGACCAATTTAACGCTTTCTAAGCATCCCAATTATTCACCACAATGGGTTTATAAACATGATTCACTTCTGAGGCCAGAGCAGAGCTTGGGTGTCATGGCAACACTCAGAATAACTAGCATGCTAGCGGCACACTTCATAGTTCTCAGATAATAAAAATCTTAATTATATGCAGACAGCACAAAGTGGTCTCATGTTTAGCTGCTTTTACAACACATCTGTACTGGACCAAACAAATGTTAGTTTATTACATGACAAACAGCCTTTTTAAGTACAAAATGCACAATACACCTCCCTGTGATGAAACATGCCATTTACATACTACTGGCAATGAAAAGACCAAAATGTTGAATGATTCATGTAAACATTACTGCAGGATCAATAGTGCAGTGGCTGCAGCTGTTTTCCGCTTGGCCACACACTCACCCCCGCATCTACACTGGAGTCCATTCAAAACTACAACTACAGAGGCCCAGGAGGCTCAGTCTCTGATGTGATATACAACTACTATTAATACTCACTATTGCTACTACTTCAACTATTGTCACTATAACTACTTTTTCTAGGAGTTGGGCCATGATGACAAAGATGAATTTTGTTTGTATAGGTCATGCTGATGACAATAATCTGACTTTAAAAAATAATAATATTTTTTGGTCACCTTGGGATAAGTATTTCATATTTTCTACCTACCATTTTTGAAAAATATATTTTAAAAACTTCACCTCCGTCTCCAATGAAGCATTTAGACACTGGAGCCCCCTTTGTTGTCAGCCACGGGAATGAACAATGGGGACGTAAACAAAAGGTCTTATCTCCTGTGAATGCTATGCTAATAGAGCTGTGTGCTTGTTGTGAACACAACTTGAATGTAGAATCCGGTGATTGTTTTTGGACTTAAAACGTGAGTAGGAGAACTCTGGAGTTTTACTTGTGATCCAACTAACCAGGTAAAATGCAAACAGAGCATGTTTGAGGCTCAAATAAGATGATTTTGGATTAATGGATTAATGTGGATTAATGTGGATAGGAAACAAAAATACAATATATATACAATATTTATGTTTTTGATGAGGGGGACAACATTTGTCTTAGTTTTGGTATGCCATCAAATCAAGTCCCATCAAATCAATGTATGCCGTCTTAACAATTATAAGTTCATTTTCAATATTTTTTCATCTACTCTTCACTGTTTGGTTTGCCAAGTTACACATTACTCTTCTCTTGAGTCCATTTAAAACAACTAGTAAAGAGGCCCAGGAGGGTCATTCCACGTGAGTCTGGATGGGACATGAGTGCTGACAGCTTGTGTTAGTCTCTGGACCTGAGGGGAGTAGGAGGAGGAGGAGGCAGGGAGGAAGAGGAGGAAGAGGAGGGGAGGAAGAGGAGGGGAGGAAGAGGAGGGGAGGAAGAGAAGGAAGAGGAGGAAGAGGAGGAAGAGAAGGAAGAAGAGGAAGAAGGTCTGACTCAGCCTTCACAGGACTATACACAGACTATTCTGACAGAGTTAGTACAACACCACTTCACTGTCACACAAACCTAATGCTGCGCCCTCCTCTGGACAGTCACGGAGGTGCGTGGGAGAGAATAGGTCAACAAAGTGAAAGGCAGTTTGGGTAAACTGAAATGATGATATAATGCCAAATTGTTTACTACAAGAAATAAAGCATTAAGATGAGTGGAATATTTTTTGACCAGTACATTCAAAATCAGAACACTGTATCCTATTTGTAAATAATTAGAAACACATTTTATCAATCGTAAATCCAGAAGTAGCATTGATGTGTCATTAGTAGGGAAAGATGTCTAGTTCTCAGTTACATTTACTCCTAACTAGATACATATAAAGGTTCTCTTATCTTGTCTTATCCTAGCGTCATAATATATTTGACAGTGTAACAGTATCTTTACTAAAAGTGCTGGTTACCCTTCCACTGTGAGTAAGTCAACCAAATCCAAAACATGCACGACAGGTAAAATCCTCTAGCTAAGGTAGCCCTGACCCAGATTAGCTCAAGATCTGGAGATGGGTCCCTTCTGTTCCAGACAGGTTGTCCCAGCGACATGGAAGGATGGGTCAAATGCAGAGGACAAATTTCCATAAGGGGACAATAAACTGTACCTTAACCTTACAAGTGCTTCATGTCGACAATATGAAATGATTTGATTATCATGTTTCCTGAACCACTCCTTCACATATGATTTTTGTAGTCTATTCTTTGAAAACATCAACTTTTGTGCATTATTTACTCTCTTGGTACACTACATTCCACTCTTACTGAATGCATACATACATAAGTTTGAGTTACAAAATGAAGGCGTTGTCTCAGCAGGTGATGAGTTATTGATGCAATGATTGATTGACAATGATATAACATCAGCCTGGCTGACATTCCACATGCAAATTTCACATGTTGACCTTTAAAATTTTTCAAAAAGCAAACAAGCAGACAAAGCCAAAAATAGTACAAAAATGTTAATGTCAAATATTATGTTTGTACCCAGAATGTAAGCATGTTTTAAATTACATTTTGTTTTTCTTTCATATTTTTACATGTAATTTGTTACATTTCTACCTTTGCTTCTTTCTTCAGTAGTGAGTGAGTATGAAATTCAAATCAGTTTTCCTAAAATAATCCACAGGATAGGGCCTTCCTTGATTTTCCACACAGAGCAATCATGCTGTGACCAGGGTTGCCAGATTTTTGCCAGCAACAAGCCTTTGAAAAAAAAGCTGGAAACAAGTGACCCGAGCTCAAACCTAGTTAAATGTGTGTTACAGTTCAACAAGCACTAGTGAGCTGTGTATATTTTATTAGCATATTTAACATCTATAACTGCTTTAGAGGGTATTACACTTGTATGGGTTATTAACAAATAACATATTTAGACCACCATGTTCCTTACATTAAGACTATGCAGGAGATGCACAGTTACACAACAAGCACCATCACAACACAGTTGGTGTGCATCACAATAATGACACTACTGCACATCGTATCAGTTTTGTGAAGTCGTAGTGTATCGTTTTGTAATTGTCATGTTGGAGCATGGGTGACATAAGCTTGTGGACTGAGCATTGGACAGAATCGTATTGCTAACCATGAGCAGGGTTCAAAAAGGGTGTGGGATGACATATAAAATGACTTCAGGCATGTTTTTAATGAGGGAACAACATTATAACATGACGGAAAGCTCTAAAAAGTAAATTTTACATAATACCCCCTCTTTAAAACATTAACCGCTTACATTTCAGTCATTTCCATAGATTGTATATGGCCAATACTGAGTAAATTAATGTGAAACAGAATTGAAAAAAAAGAATATAAAAATGTATATTATGACGTGAAAGTGCTAATTGGAAAGAAGCCCAAAAATGCAACCCACCATATAAAATTTACAAGCAACTTTCCAAAAAAGAAGTCCAAAGTTGCTATATAAAGCAGCATACTTGGCAACTCTGGCTGTAACTGTAGCCTTATGGACATGTGCCAGACTGATGAATATGCATGAGTACAGTATACAGGCTTGGGGGAGGGTAACACAGCAGACAACATTAGCAACACGGGTGACCTGTGCTGACCCTGAAGTGTGTCCTGTCCCAGTGAGAGGCTGCATCCCCAGACCCCCCAGACCCCCACCCCCCTCACCACGGGGGCATTTGCAGGTCAGTATGGCCCTGGGAGAAATCTGCATGTAGACAGTGAGGGCCTTGGAGACAATATGCGTAGCACTAGGCTGTCAACATGGCCTCTTTAACAGTGTGCTACAGCAGGGTCACACTCCGCTTCCATTCTTAAAGATGCTAACTATAGCCCCATTTCCACCAGGCAGCGAGGTACACTTCAGCTTGGAATGTCCTTGTTTGTCCTTCGACCTTTCTCAGAACTAATGTTAGACCTATAATAAACAAATACTATTATTTTATGTTGAAAATTACAATATTGTTTTAAAATGATTTGGGTCAAGTATAGTGTACAACAACCCATGTATCCTGGAACCAAATTACAAATAAAATAATTGACTTTTTCTTCATGGACAGTTCATCAACATTAGCTGCGACACTTACGCACCTGTAACATTTAGGTTAGCACAATATTATCTTCCCAGTGCAGATAGGCACAGCTGTATGTGGAGGACATGGGGGTGGTACAGAGTAATGGGAGGTGACAGCAGCTTGAATGCCCTACATTCACTGACTACATGTGGTGCGGCCATAGTGGAGCAGATATGAGATAATGATGGGGGGGGTCCAAGGCTGCTGTTGCCATAGAAACGTGAGGTTAGGAGTCACGGACATCCTTTTTAATGTGGGTGATCTTTGTGTTTGTGGAGCATTTGGGACAAGGTCAAAGTTGAAAAAAAAAAGGTGTGAAGCGTGGTTACTGATTATGACAACACAATGGCATGTTTCGGACCAGCCTCTGATATGTATGTAAAGAGGGCCTCATCTGTCTTGTGGGGTTAGCAAGTGTTTGTAGCATATACATTACAATGACAGCATTTACTCCTGTTTCTACATAGACTGTATAATAGAAGTGGACTGAGGGAGTGTGACGTGACCCATAACCAAAAAGCAAAAAGGGGGTGGATCTTTTTTCTTTTTAGGCTATTAGTCTTTTAAATATGGTTGTAAATCCACCATGACCATAAGATACGTCTGGTGCAAGTGACCTGTCAGAACCTTTTAGACCATGCAGCGTTTGGCTCCAGCCAAATAAAGTTAATTGAGGCTAGCAGTTATAGCAGCTAATTTGGAGCAGAGTTCCATATTTAGTGAGGAATTCTGACCGCATACAACCAAACCCAATCAGGAGCAAAATGGTTAAAGGTAACACCCCTTCCCACCCACACTGCTGGTGTGGCAGGGGACCAGCACTTAGCAACCCTATCAATCAAACCTGATGCTTCCACTAGGAGATCATGTGAACATGCAGATAATGTTCACATGATCCTGCTATTTTGTCCCTAAATCAAGATATAAAGCAGGTTAATAAAAGCATTTTAAAACCAAAATGACAGGAGCAGTTACCGAGAGAGGGGCAATAGATAACTGAGTGTGAACCAAATTGCACTCACTTTCTATTTCAGAGATGGCGGTTAATGGCCTAAATATGTCAAATATCAATATAGTAAGTCTACGATTCTACCATCAGACACCAATCGGAGCTAGCTACCCATTCCTATAAACCTGGGGTCGGCAACCCGCGGCTCCAGAGCCACATGCAGCTCTTTCATCCTTATACTGCGGCTCTGTGTGTCTTGGGAAAATAAATTATATTTAATTGAAGTGTATTTTATTAGTGTTAGTTTATTATGATCTTGAAATATTAAAATAAAACTACATTGTATTACTTTTCATTGTTCAAAATAAGCGCCACACTTGAATGTTAAAAACAAACACCACTCACTCCTCACAGACGACAGCCTGCAGTCCTGATTTGCAGACGCTGTGCACAGAGGCTCAAGAGCAGAAGTCTCTGTAGCACTTCATGGATTTCAAGGAACACACTATATTTGTTTATACAAAACGTAAAGGTGTGCGCATGTGTGTGCATGTGCACGTATGTGAGGATGTATGAATGTATAGGAAAGTGTTAATGTATTTATATATTTAACAGCTGTTCCTGTGGGGGAACAGGACACATTCATATGTAATTAGACCAATTATTAATAATGTTTGACTCAAAACAGAACAAAAACATGAATAGATTTCAGTGTAAATGAAACAAAAACTCAAACGCTAATGTAACTTTTTTTTTGCAATGCTTTATTGTTCATGTGCAGAACAGTGAGGGGGGTTGAGAGAGGGTCTAGATCAGTCTCCTGTGCCACTTCCTTCTCTTCTTCTCCAGCTCGTGCTCCAGTGCTCGGCTCATCTCCTCCAGCAGGGAGCGCTGTTCTTCTGTGCTCTTCAGCTTTTGCTCTAACACTTGGCATCTTTCACTCTGCAGGGAGCGCTCTACTTTCATCTCCTCGCAGGTCTTTAAAACAGTTGTCTTCCTTTAGTTCAGTTTCAAGTTGTTTCTTCTGTTCTACCTCCTGCTCTAGTGCAATGTTCCTTGCGATCAGCAGGGAGCACTTTACTTCTGACCTCTTCAGCACTTCCTTCAGCTCCTCGCAGGTCCTCCAAATGGCATCGTTCTCCTTCTCCATCTTTCGGACCTGTGCCTCTTTGTTTTGCATTTGCTGGAGCATCTGGACCTTCTGCTCAGCCTCTTCTTTTTGTTTTATCTCCACTTCATTGAAGAACTGTACCAGAGCAGGCATGTCACTTTCAAGGTTTGAAAGACCACACTCCAGTTCAGAGTACTGCTCCATCAGCTGTGTACTCTCCAAAGATTTTTCCTGCAGTTTTGATTTGAGAACAGCAATGTCCTTGTGGAAACTCTGCTGTTCCGTCTCCCACTCTTTAGATTTTTGGAAGGAATCTTCCTGGATTTGCTCCAACATGTCTTTAATTTGAGCGACCTGTTTCTGTAGTACCTCAATATTGCCACCTTTGGATTGAAGCTGGTGTTTCAGCTCCTCTGACTGGTCTCGAAGTGCTCCTCTCTCCTCCTTCATTTGATCCAGTTCAGTTTGGAGTTCTTGGATTGTTGTGTCCTTTCTTTCATTTTCAGTTTTATGAGCTTCAATAATCAGCTTCATTTTCTTAAGGACCTCTAACTTGTCCTCCTTATGCTTTTCCACAAGTTGGTTCATCTCTCCATCTTTTAACTGAATGGTACATTTCAGTTTCTCAGACTCTCTCATTAAAAGTCCATTCTCCTCTTTGAATTTGTCGAGCTCAGTTTGGAGTTCTTCGGTTTCTTTGTCCTTTCTCTCCATCTGAGTGTTATGAGCGAGAATAATCATCTTTGTTTTAATCAGTATCTTAACTTCTCCGCCTGGTGCTGTTCTCGGTCTCTTTCTTCTTGAGGTTGTCCAGCTCTTGGAACAGATGTTTTTCTCTGGCATCTAAACCCTGAGCAGCTTTAAGGGCCATTTCGAGTTGAGAAATGACAAAAATACAAAAAAACAAAAACAAAACTCAGATTATTTAATGTAAAGGTAAAAAAAACAATATACAGTATACAGTGTTATTTTCATTTTAGATGTCAAAAAGTATTTGTGGCTGTTTTTTTTCCCTGTGGAAACCGGGTCCAAATGGCTCTTTGGGTGTTAACGACTGCTGACCCCTGCTCTAAACCAATCATCTCTTAAGCCATTTATAGAAATACACTCTGCCACTGCTCAATCATCCTACCATCTGTCATATGTCCACTGCAGCAGCAGAACCATCAGCCTCTTCAGCCTGTTCTCCTCTTCATTATCACTAGTGCTTAGGCCCCAAATAACCATTTCTTGCACCTCCGATCACATGTATCCATCTTGGCCTCTCCAGGTGAATTCAGTACCATATGCAGATGTTTGAACAGATTGTGTTCCTGTACTCAACGTTGAACCTTATGTTTTTAAATCCAAGTGCAGGCATCATCAAAGCAATGTATTTGTGCACTGTCTGACAGCAGCAGTGCACAAATACACTGGAAGCATTGTTCAGTATTACACCCCTCCTCCGCCTCCCCTCCCCCACTCCATAAAACACAACAAGAGAACTACAGCACCGGCTGGGCTCCGGAGTACCACTGCACCGCACATACCTCCACAATGCTCTCATAGACTCCTGCATCTCTACACTCACTCAACAGGATCAGACATGTCCGACATTCACACACCGCCAGTTACATGCAGCCTGGAGACACAGCGTTGATATAAGAACAGGCATCTGAAGTCGAGGGACCGTTTTACACCATCATCACCAATATCGCCAATACCTGACATAGCAATCCTAGTTAAAAGGTGCTTTACCTGATTTTCTCTTAAAGGTATGAAAACCAAAGAATGTGCAATATACAACTTCCAATATTCCCAGATATCCATTTTTGTCCAATATTTAAATTTTTGCCGATCCCACATTTGATTAAATATACAACAGTGAAAAGTTATGTTCTGAACAATAGCCAATATGCTTGCAACTTTGTATTTTGCATTGTTTCAAAATGTCACTTTTAATTACTTCATCATCTGACTTATCTACATAAACCCAACAAACACCACGGAAATAAACATGCTAATCCCAACCCTGCGGCAGTTAGCTCAGAAGGACAATAAAAGGTCACACGCAAACCACAACAATGTGCCGTTTATGTATTTTGAATATATCACTTCCTGTGGGCAAGGATCACATGACTCCTACATAGACCCATCCATAACCTCTGGGCCTCCAGCTAATATGGACATTACAACATCACATTTTTAGCATTCGTACAGCTCCATGGGTTCACACAAGAAATAAATACAGATATTACCTCAAAACGTACAGGTATAATCCTCCAGCTAAGATGGTCCTGACCAAGACTAGCTCCAAATGTGGAGATGGGTCCCCAGGGTGCAGCATTGTGGCGCTCACTGCCCCTGACAGGTTGCTCAAGTGTCATTGAAGAATGGATCAAATACAGAGGACAAATTTCCCCACCGGGACAATTAAGTGCACCTTAAACTTAAGGTCAAAAAGGGATAATTTTAGAGAACATTAGACTATTGAGCATACTGTTCACTATAAAAAAATTACCTGATTAAAGGCTCTCTATGATTTTCCCCCATGTATTTGATCAAAACTTCTCTTGTCCCAGTACAGATACATTTTATGCAGCTCCTGAAGTCAAAATAAGTCCGCTTTGTGCTGCATCCATTTATAAAGTGTTTTATTGCTTAAGAATCAGGAAGTGCACATTAGCATCCTAAAGCTTTGTTTCCACTGGTTCACTTTGAAGCAGATCAGTATGGGTCGCAAGTGTCTACACTGTCTAACGTGAACCGTACTGCCCTGTTTGAGATGTCTAAAGTGGACCAAAGGGGAGGTGAATTATTAGGTAAGGAATGACTTTGGACCATTTTAAACAGTTTAAAATGAACTAGTTCAGTTTTTAAGAAATTAAAATATGTTGTAGCTGATTTTTACTAATTTTTTGTCAACATTGCCCAGGGCTATGATAAAAAAAACAAAAACATTTCATCACCATAAAAATGCATAAAAAAAAAAAAAAATCACCTGGAGTCTTAATTAAAAGGATAAAATCATTAAGAAGTGGGACTAGAAAAGCTGCCCCTCTTCACTCCTTTTTGATCATGTATGCATTTCCACGGTCAAATAGGCATGCTTAAATAAACAAATGCCTGTGAAAGCCGTTAACTAGGCTGGATTGGAAAGAAAGGCGGAGCATTCCCATATAGGTCAGGGTAGTGCAACGGATGTGTCCTGGGTTTTCACAATTAGCCATGGAGTCATGCAGCCGGATGCCGTCCCCATCCCTTCCCTCTCCCCTTGTCCCATATGTCTGTCCTGCAAACAACCTGAGAGCATGTCTCCACACAGACTATGCTCCACAGGGCACCGGCAGTAGGACAATCAGCTATGGATAAGGGACCGGAGGAAAAACAAGGACTTTTAACTAGGAATGGGACAATTACTAGGGTCTATAACAAATTTCGGACATTCTATTTATTCAAAATTTCACTTTTTACAATTTCCTAATTTTGCCAATTGTAATATAGATATTGATATTGATATAGAAAACCTCTTCAAGCATGTTTTTGATGAGGCAATGTTATAAAATGCCATAGATACGGTAGAACATACGAGGCAAAGCAAAAACATCTCTATGGAGAAAAAATTGTGGCGTATCTAATGTGCTTATAGATAAGTCAAAAACAGGAGTATGCTTGTAACATCCCAATGTAACAGTTTGGCCCTGAAAAGGCATTAATTACATGGACGTCTTTGAGTTGTTCACTAGTCTGCTGCCTCCTGGGAAATCACATTTAAACAGTAGACTACACAAAGCACTCCACTTTACAGCTGCCCTAAATACTGACTAGGGAGCACTCACTTGACAGGTCTGTGTGAGTAAGCCTTTAGCCCATTCTGCAGTCAGCTTAGAGCGATGGAGTCTTTTTAAGTGACTCCTGTGAGTAGTACTGGATCTTGGCAGGCTCCTTAACACAGACAAATGGAACGAAGGAGAAATGTGATTTTTCAAAATGTTCTGCTAAGGTAACTGCACTTCTCCATCGACACAGATATCAAACCCCCAAAAAATGACTTGCTTAAAGGGGACACATTTTGTACAATCAACTTTTATGAGCTTCTGTTAAAATGGCTTTTCCTCATCCAGAGCGGTTTATAGTAGAGAAAAACTGAACTGCAGTCAGAATAACATTACTACAAAATAACATTGCTCAAGAAGAAGAACATAAAACTTGTCCAACATATTACAAAATTAAGAGTATCGGTTTTACAATTTAAAGTTAATATAATCTGAAAGACAAAACATTAAACAATGCACAAAATCATAACATTTTCAAAACAGACACAAAAATGAAACAAACTAAATCATATGTGAAGGAGCGGTGCAAGAAACACAAATGTTCCAATCATTTCAAATTGTCAACATAAAGCTTTTGCTTTTTACTCACAGTGGGGAAAGGAACCAAGACTTTTACACCGACTTGAGTAATGTTTTTATTGAAGTAACAGTAAAAGTAAAAGTATGCTGCTAAGTACTCTGAACACACAAGGTACAATTTCTTTAAAAAAAATACTTAAGTAAATGTAACCGAGTACTTGCTTCCTAATTGTTTGACTAATCCTGTATTGTCCTGCATTTGATACTTGAGTGCTTAGAAAATGTCTGTTTTCACCTAACCCCTAACTCCACCCCCTGCTGTCTACTTCCTTGCGATTACTCAAAAAATTAAAATACTGGGTCATACATGTAGGGTTAAAATTTTGACTTTTCAACAATAAAAAGCATGTTTTGATCATGAAATCAATGGACCTTTTTTATCATTTAGCTGTTGCATTTTACAATTCCCCAAATGTAAAATGATGATCGACAAATATGAAAGTTTAATAGTAGATACTAGAAGAAATGCTTTATATATCTTCTTTAAAAGGTTCTGTACCCAATTTTCCCATATATTTGAGAAAAATATAAGTATACAGTACAGATATAAGTATACAACTTTTGAGGTCAAAATAGGTCAGCTGTGTACCGTCTGCATCCAATTATAAAACTTTTTATTGTTTGATAATGAGAAAGTGCACGTCAGCATACTAGTTATTGTTAGCTTTACAGTCACAGCAGAACTCCGCTTTGTGAAAACCGCATATAAACTCATTGTGGTGAGTGATCAGGATGCTCAGAATGTATACGGTAAGTGAGGAATGACTGTGGACCACTGCAAACCATTTAAAATGAACTAGTTTTGTTTTCACATTTTTAAGACATCAGGTACAGCACGTTTAACTGATGCCTTTATTTTCCATGTCATCCCCCCTCTCCCATGTTGGACTTTGGCTGAATTCAAGGTGACCTCTCTCCCTCTAGCCTCAAACCTCTGTAGTCACTTCCTCTGATGGCAGAAGGTGGAACCAACACCAACCCCCTCTCTCCCTCACAGTTCCACCCCCTTCTTTCTCTCCCACCGCTCTGCCTCATATCTGCCCCCTATGCCCTCCACCTCTCCTGCACTATCCCTCACACCTCTCTCTCTCCCTCTATTTTCTTCCACTCCCCAACTCCCTTTGTCTCTTTATCCTTCACCTTCTCCTTCCCCCTTTCAAGCTCCCTTTATCCTTCACCTTCTCCCTTTCCCCTGTTTCACTCTTTCCCTTTAGCCCTCACTTTCTCCCACCCCTTTTGCTCTCCCTCTCCCCCTTTCACTCTCTCTTTATCCCTCACCTTCACCCTCCTCCTTTCACTCCCCCTCTTTAGCCCTCACCTTCTGCCTTCCCCTTTCGCTCTCCCTTTCCCCCTTTCACTCCCTCCCTTTACCCCTCACCTTCTCCCTCTTTCTCCTCCTCCTCTTCCTCTGGCCACAGGAAAAGTCCCAGAGTTCAAAGTGACACGTGGAACAGGAGAACACAAAGGAATGCGTCGGGTCACTTTACAGCGGCCTGTGGTTTTGTGAATGGAGCATTTCATTCAAGTTCAAACAATGTAGCGAGAACGTCCCCCACTGTCACATAACAGGACATTAAATGGGTAAGGTAATAACGCCACATGTTTTAACAATAGAAGAACGACTGTATTCATATCCGGGGCAAAAAAACTATTCAGCATCAGCGTTGCAGAGCAGGGCTGGAAGTAATTATAGTTAATGTTAAAGTTAGTGTTTTTTATTTAATTTTAATATTGAATTTGTGCATTTTAATACATGTATTTATTTTGATTCAAAGGCTCTGTACATGATTTTTTCCCCCTGTATATAAAGAGAATTGGTCTTGCCCCAGAGCAGATATATTGAGATAAGAGCCTTTATCACACAATGGGGAAATTCAAGTGTTTGAGAACAGCACGAGATAATAAAAAAGGTTCTCAAAAGTCGATATAAATAACTATTAAAAATAAACAACACAGTGGAAGTATAATAACATTTTTTTAAAAGGCCTACAGCACTATTTTTTACAGGAAGTGGCTCTGACTGTTATGTACATGTGCAGCATATGAACAGGATAAACAGAGGTACAAGACAATCAGCAAGTGCACGTCAGCATGGTAGTTCTTAGCTTTACCGTCACAGCAAAACTCCACACTGGCCTCTGAGAGTTGTGAGGAGCACTTGTAATTTCATCGCTGTCAATAATAAGAATGCTCTGAATGCATAAAGTAAGAAGTGAGGAATAACTGGATCACTACTCGCGTTCTGTTTTTCATGTTTTTAAGACAGCAAAAAATCAGTTACAGCATTTTTAAGTCATTTAAGTCATCGAGTTAAATAATATTGGGGAATTTTCTATTATTTCATGCACTGACTCTTTCCTCAACTGAGGCCTGCTCAGCTGCAGATCGGTCTATGCTCGGGGACATTGGATCTCAGGCGCCCTCTCTCACACCTGTGTCCTCTCAGTGGACATGCCTGCGGTGAGACCATGCTTTAACAAGAAAATATCCTGTTGGCTACATGAGTGCGGGGTGAAGAGGGCTACAGAGCACTTATCTAAAGCTGTAATAGAGATAATTATTCTCCAAACAGTCAACCAGGCTGCACAATACTGACGATCAGAGAATGTTAATATGTTTTGGAGTTTGGCCTGTCACCATAATTACTGTATCGACTTATAGTTTCAGCTTGAATGATACATTTTGGGGGTCATTTATCCTGTGTATATTTTTGTTGCAATAGTGGGGATGTTTCTGGCATTTTTTTATTTAGTACAGTAAGATTTGAGCTGTGGAGATGAAAAAGTAACACACAGCATGAGTTATTGGTTCATTCTGCTATTTATTTATTGTAGCTCAGGCTTTTGAATGATTCTGTATTTTTAAATATGGTTTATAGGGATAAACCTGCTTTATTTTGTATTGTGTAAGTGGCATAAAGTAGATTCAATATTGCTGTTTATCGGAATATTTCTCTATAGCAACATGTTCTGTTTCACAAAGTTTTATTGTAACAGGCCTCGTTGAAGTGTAGTGAACTATTTCATGTTTATAGTGATAATACTACATTAATAGGTCAACTTGTAAAAATAAAATATATGATATAAATATATAATGGGAAGTCCTCCAGCTAGGTACTCCTGACCAAAGTACCACTCCTCCTGACAGGATAACTGCAGACACTGAAGGATGGGCCAAATGTAGAGGACACATTTCTCTATGGAGATAATACATACTACCTAATCTATCCAAGTCCTACAAAATTTTCATAAAACATGCTGTAGTACAAGTATGAATTAGTATATGTCAACTTTACTTTCTACAAAAAGGAAATATGATAATTTAATTTCAATCAAACACAATGCTGCATATTTTTCAGTGAAACAGTTTCCATGGTTGAGCTGTTTCAAAGTTTCTTCTCTTAAAAAGATTCTGATCATGAGAGATTTGACTTTGGACTGTAGTGAAACTGCCTTTTAGACCAGGGTATCACCAAAATATTCTGGATCTACATAAAGATTGTTTGGAATGAACCTCGGATTCCTTTATCCTAATTACCTGCATATCGCCATAAGTTGTACAATTACACACACTTCACAAATGTGAGGACAGAAGATATGACTGCTCTAATGCATTGTATTGTCATCCATTTGAAGTCATGTTTTTCATTATTTTTCTTCTTCCATCAGGATAAGATCTCTTTACATTGCTTAAACTAGACCTGGTCTAGACCTGGCCTAGACCTGGCCTAGACCCGGCCTAGACCTGGCCTAGACCTGGCCTAGACCCGGCCTCTTCACTTTTTTCTGGTTTAGTCTCGGTCTAGTCCTGGTCTAGTCCTGGTCTAGTCCTGGTCTAGTCCTGGTCTAGTCCTGGTCTAGTCCTGGTCTAGTCCTGGTCTAGTCCTGGTCTAGTCCTGGTCTAGTCCTGGTCAATCCATAAACCTATCACTCATGCTTTGGTTTAGTTTGGAAATTTTGAAATTCTCTAAAACAACGCAAAAGTCACCACAGACTTTCACCTGTAACCCTGTTACTAGAGCTCTGCAGAACTGCAGACCTGTATTAGATGCAGCTACAGAGAGGAGCAGAAATAGAGTGTGAGACAGTGTCACCTTCTCATGTGAGGCATGATTTGATTACGAGCTGTCATTAAATCACTGGACACATCTGAACTGCTGGGCTGTTTCATCAGAGCAGGAAGGTTCCTGGGACCAAAAGTTTATATTGTGTTATGGCAGTGAACGTTCTCAAATAGGAATGGGACAAGATTTCTCAAGACAAAATTGATGTAACAAAATTAGATTTTTCCCCATGTTTTTTCATTTAGATTTGACAAAAGAAGGTCAAGTGCTGGAGAGTTCTGGAGTCTCAGAAGCAAACGGCATGTGTACGCACCTGAACTGTCATAAAAGCTATTTCAGCAGCACTGCAGTTAGCAGTGAGATGTTGGCTTAAATCTACAAATTTTTACTTGAGAAACACCCATAATCTGTGGAAACACTGCTTACTTAAATGCCAGAAGGTCTAAAACAGGTTTCGAGGGGCTGAAAATGCATTTAAGGCTTTAAAAATAATCTGGCATACAATTTGATCGAACCAAGATTTCAAATGTTGTCCAGGTCCCCACACTCTACTGGCACAGCAAAATGGTTCAGAGATCTCATGTAGTTTTCACAAACTAATGATTATGGAGCTGGGATCTCTATGGCAAATTGCATGTTTCTGGAACTGACATTTCACAGTCCTGCTCTAGTTTAGGTGAAAAATTTGTAATACAAAAAATAAAATCTAAATTATTCAACATGTCAGGAATTAAATTTATGAATAGATTATTTTATGTATTTTTCCAACAGGCTGTATGAATTGTACTTGGATTTGACACTAAAAATTCAAATGTATGAAACTCTTGTACATATCAGAAGATCAAGACTCTACTAACCCCCACCCCTCCGACAGAAGAACATCAGGGAAGTCTGGAGCGGCATGAGAGCCATCACAGGACACAAGCCGACCAGAGGGAGAGGCGTTGAGGGGGATGTGAACTTAGCCAATGAGTTCAACATCTTCTTTAATCGCTTTGAACTGGCAGGCAACTACCATCTCCAGCCAGTAGCCTCCCCCACCCCCCTCCCCCGTCCATCTCCAGGGGAAGACTCTGCTCACACCTCCGACAGCTCCACCCCTCCCCCTCCTGACACCTCCACACTGACTGTCACTGAAGAGCAGGTGAAGAGACAGCTGCTGAGACTCAGGGCTGGCAAAGCTCCAGGGCCTGATGGAGTGAGTCCCAGGGTCTTAAAGAACTGTGCCCCTCAGCTAAGTGGTGTCCTGCACCTGATCTTCAACCTGAGCCTGAGTCTTCAGAGAGTCCCCCTGCTGTGGAAAACATCGTGCCTCGTCCCTGTCCCGAAGACGCCGCACCCCAGCGACCCCAAGGACTATAGGCCTGTGGCACTGACCTCCCACATCATGAAGACTCTGGAACGACTCGTCTTGGAGCAGCTGAGGCCCAGGGTCCAACATCTGCAGGACCCCCTCCAGTTCGCCTACCAGCCCCATCTCGGAGTAGATGACGCCATCTTGACCCTACTCCACAGAGTCTACCCCCACCTGGACACACCGGCTGCCACTGTGAGGGTCATGTTTTTTGACTTCTCCAGTGCCTTTGACACCATCAGGCCGGCTCTGCTGGCTGAGAAGCTGGCGGTGATGCAGGTGGAGGACTCCCTGGTGTCCTGGATTGTGGACTATCTCACTGGAAGACCACAGTATGTACGCTTACAGGGCTGTGTGTCAGACAGAGTGGTCAGCAACACCGGGGCTCCACAAGGGACAGTCCTCTCTCCCTTCCTCTTCACTCTCTACACCACGGACTTCAGCTACTGCAGTGACACTTGCCACCTTCAGAAGTTTTCTGATGACTCTGCAGTGGTGGGATGCATCAGCGGTGGTGACGAGAGGGAGTATAGGACTGTTGTGGACAACTTTGTCACGTGGAGTGAGAAGAACCACCTTCAACTCAACGTGACCAAGACAAAAGAACTGGTGGTGGACCTGAGGAGGACCAAAGTGGCTGTGACTCCCATCTCCATCCATGGGGTCAGTGTGGACGTGGTGGAGGAGTACAAGTACTTGGGAGTGTACTTGGACAATAAACTGGACTGGAGCAGAAACGTGGACGCAGTCTATAAGAAGGGCCAGAGCCGCCTCTATTTCCTGAGGAGGCTGAGGTCCTTTGACATCTGCAGGACGATGCTCAGGATGTTCTATGAGTCTATGGTGGCCAGTGCCATCATGTACGCTGTGGTCTGCTGGGGCAGCAGTCTGCGCGTGAGGGACACTAATAGGCTCAATAAGATCATCAGGAAGGCTGGTCATGTTGTGGGGGAGGAGCTGGACTCTCTGACTGTTGTGTCGGACAGGAGGATGTTGACCAAAGTCAGGACCATTCTGGACTCTCCCCTCCACCCCCTCCACGAGGTGCTGGCCAATCTGAAGAGCTCGTTCAGCCACAGACTGTTACTGCCACGCTGCTCCACTGAGAGACACAGGAAATCTTTCCTGCCTGTCGCCATCAAACTGTTAAACTCCGTTCTGTAACCAAACACTTCAATACTCCAATATTCCACTTTGTACATAGATGTAAATAGTGTGTGATTTTTGTGAGGTGATCTATTTATTTATTTGTTTAACACTGACACTTTTAGAAACACTGACACTTTATTTCTTATTGCATGACACCTATTCTTATTGCACAAATTTTATTCTTATTTAAATTACTTTTTATTTTTATTCTTAAATTCTATCTTGTGGTTGTGGCATCTGGTAACTAAGAGAATTTCCCTTCGGGGATCAATAAAAGTGATTCTGATTCTGATTCTGATTCCCTCCTGCTGCTCAATCACATGACCACACAGGAAGTCCAGCATTCCTCTGACCTGCCATCACTGACCGACATCTCTAATGAACCAGGGCAGGATATTAGGACTTACTGACGCTAAATTAGATCCCCTCAGTCAGAGAGAAAACATATCATTTCAAAACAAACGGCCTACACAACACAAACTCATCACTAATGCTCTCCACAGCTCCACCAAAAGAACACACTTTGCCTGGTCATTTCTATAGAATGCCATATTATCAACTTTGCCTGTCACTTGTTTATGTCAGACTTTCTGTCAAAAGCAAAGTAGGAAATTAATCATTATTCTCAACTTTCAAGGCATTTAGACAAAGTAAGATAAGATTGATTAATTTCATACTTCTCCTAAATCCCTAGGCATTCTATAATGCCTAAAAGCATTAAGCATAATGCTTAACCTGGCTTTAGCTTGTTTATAATTTTTATGTCTGAGTTATTGTTTTAGATCGACTTGCTCTGTTCTCCAAAAATCTCTATTATCTTCATGTTATTCTGGTTTTCTTGCTTTATATTTTCTTTAGCAAACACAACCTTCTTCCATCAAGAATGTGATGTCATTCTATAGTATGCCTGGATTATCAACTCAAATTATAAATTCTTTCTTGAAGGACAAAACGCTTTTGCACATTACATGGTAACAATTTATTGAAGGCTTAGAATAACATAATTACAGTATAATATTTTACAAGGTCGGGAAATTTTAATAATCTGGACTGGATGAAAAGATCGTGAGCATGTCCTAAAAAAACAACCTTGTGAATGATCCCACTGCTCGTTTTTGCAATAAGAATCATGGCTTAGTTGAGCATTGGTAATTATTACCCCATATTTCAACACAATACATGAAATAAGGAAGAACCAGTGAGCAGTATAATGTGCAGTGTGATCAAGATATTGTTTTGCTTTATTTATAACTGTGAGGCTCTTGGCTATTTTAGTTTCTCATATGCCGGATGTAGGTTTTTTTTTTTTTTTGCTCATTTATTATTTGATGTTTGTCAACAAACTTCTCTAGCTGAGAAATGAATTTTTTTTTTTAGAATTTTTGAGAACTGAGGCAACGGTGAAATTGGTTTATAATTTGTGAAACTGTTTATTTCCATTTTTGAAAAGTGGTATCACTTTTGCTATTTTCATTTTGCTTGGGAAACAACCGGACTGAAGAGATAAGGTTTGTAAAACCTCTAACCCATATTTGTAATTTATCTATGACTTTTTTAACCAATGACATGTATATGTACATGTTATGTAACATATATAATAATTACAGTGCCTCAAAGCAACAAGGCCAGTCGTGGCTTTGTCAGTCACAGGGCAGCTGTGACTTCTTTACCTTCTGTGTGACTGCAGAGTTTGATTCAAGATTGAAATAACTGCTTCAATAATTCAGTTCAATTCTGTGTTGAACAATAAGAGTTCTTGTTCTGTGAGGAATAACTTTGGACCACTGCAAACCATTTAAAATGAAATGGTTCTGCTTCATGTTTTTAAGACCGTAAAAATCAGGTACATTACATTTAGTTAGTTACTAAACCTGAATAATTCTTAAATTTATTATGAATTAAGTCTTTCTTCATGCTTTATTACAGCTAATTAAAGCAACACTTTGCAACTTTCTGGAGATGGCATGAAAATAGAAAGTTAAAACCATATTTGGACCATGGAGATAGATAGGTTTTATGGCATACGATGGGGCTTTAAGGTGTAGGTATTAAAACTTGCTTCCACATGTACAAGTCATCTTCCCGTCTGATACACTTGCCCTTCTTATTTTCACTGCCCACCAATCAGCTTTACAGACACCTCCTCCGAAGCCTCTGTCCCACACAAAACTCACACATTCCACTGCCATCGCTGTTAGCTTCCTGCTGCCTTCTCCTCAGCTCCGTTTAGTTTCCATGACCGTCGTGCCATCCCGCTGGGGCATTCACTGACTCGCTGAAGCCCGGAAAAGCCAAAATCTAATGAGACGGCAACAGTGACAGCTCCACAAAGGCCCCGGGTGTCAAAGACGCGCTGGCTAAATGTTTGACTGAAGCAATGAGGGCGGAGGAGAGAGGAAGAGGAGGCTAGAGTGGATTTAACCCCGAGTGGGTCTGGCCATGCCCTCTGTACGCTCCTCTGCAGCTCTCATTAGAATATGCCACACTATAGCACATATGAGGCAGGACGGAGGAGGCAGTCTGGCCTTTGGGACCAGACACATGCACAGTGATACAAGGAAGGACAATGTATCTGTATGGACATCTACACTAGGATGTGTGCATCGTTTTATATAATGTATTATTTAGGCATTGTTAACTACATAAGTAGTTACATTTACATAGTATTTACTAATATTTACTTGAGTAAGTTTTAAATACTTGTCTAATTAAGCATTTCTATGGTTACAAAGAGAGTTATCATGAGTAACAATGAGGCTTACAAGTGGCAAATTTGATCAAGACACTACTAAAACTAAGGGAGCTAAGCCACCTTGGACTTTTTTAACTCAAAACACTCGACTTTTATCTCAAAGCACTTTTACCCCTCCGCAGTAATTTCAATGTGTATAGATTTGTTTGACACAACTAGTTGATTTCATTAAATGAGGTAGGGTATATTTTTTTCCTTCAAAATCCATTCTATTTGACAAGCTCCAAAGTAATTTTGATAGTACGATATTTCTGTGCCATAGCTTCCCTGGCATAAAATGCAATATCCAGTGCAGTAGGGACTAAACCGCCGATCTTCAGCCCGATAGTTAGAAGGGGCTTGCTGATGACTTGGAACATATTTGATGAGTCACCATTCATTGCATTCGACAGCTCAGTCATATTTCTGCCTGACCATATTCTGATGATAACCACTATTCTCCGCCCCACTGACCGCTCAGACATCACAATACGCCCATGCTTCACTGGCCCTTGCACTGACCGCATCACTGCGCACTCAAAACGCTGTGTAATCGTGTGCCTTCAACCAAAGCCAACAGTAATAATACCATCCAAGCATTATCTCTGACAAGGCCATGTTTGCTCCAGCTCCATCACTCACCCTGGTTCTGCTGGCTGTCCAACCTCCTGACCGCTCCTGACCACCAGCCTAGTGCGTGTGCGCGTCTACAAAGATGTTCAGGTTGGCCTAGTATTTTGGCATTAGTACTAAAGCAGGGCAGTCAGAACTACTGAAAATCAGATACTAAAACTTTGATACCAGTTTTAGTATTGATTTAATGTTGAAAATCACATATTATTTTTATTATCATCGTAGTATCAGAATTGGTATTGAGTATTGAGTCTATTCCCTAGTACCAAAACAGAGTAAGTAAGTATCATGACAACAATACTTTGCAGCTATAATTGCTGAAACAGATAAGCTCAATTACGTAGAACTAGGAACTGCACTACTTGCAAGTTATCGCACACACCCCACAGAACCCCACAATGTAATTACTTTTTTTTTCTTCAGTGACACAGGTGACCCGAATAAGCTCATTGGTCCCCAATCTGCAATGTTTTTTAGTATTCTGTGTTTATGTTTTTCCCCTTTTATTCCTGGTAAGCCGCCATGTATGTTTTGATAAGGACAGACCAAGAATCCATCCATGGCTCATCCATCTGTAAACTTTGTCCATCTGAACTCGGGCAGATTCACCAAAGACCAGACTAACATCTTTGGAAAGTATTGGAGATGTGTGAATTCGGAATCTCAGGACAAGGAGTAATAATATTTCTAAGAAGACTGAAATCTGAACTACTAAACCAATACTAAACTAATCCAAGAATTGCATACATTTTAGAACATGTTTGTAGATGTCTAAACTACAGGACCAGGAAGGAAGGATATTTTGTCCATTGCTTGAGTAAAGCTTTTGTGATTTGGTAATTGAGATATCCTATTTTCCAGGCTATACGTCGCACTTTTTTTCATAGTTTGTCGGGAGGTGCGATTTATACCTAGATGCATCTTATATGTGAAATTGTTAAAATATATCATTTCAAATCTTACTCACTGTCACACTGACAACTGCACGAGGGCACTGTAGGATCCACACTGATCCACAAAGTCAAAGCAGACGCCATCCTTATGATGGTCTTGTTGTGGGAATTTACAGCCCTTTTTGCATCCTTGTTAAAACTTATTGCTGCTGTCGTCCTTATGTTATTTTCCTCCTTTATGTGACGAACCGAAGATTAATTTATTCCGTAATGGAGCGCTACAGCCGTGTAAATTCTACCTTCCCTCAGTGCCTTTGTTGGTGCAGAACGTTTAATCGACATTGTGGGTTTTGTCAGGGAGAAAACTTGCAAACATACAGCACTTCAGAGTCGCACTGCTAGCATTGAACATTTATGTAAATGTATCCCTAATATATCGTTCTCTCCAGTCTCTTGAGGCTGTGGTTTGGCGGGTTACAGTCCAATTTAATATGATGTATTTTCTTGGTGTCTTCCTTGCTTAAATAGACAAACATAGCAGGACAGTGTACAGCTCATCTTTGTTCAACAACTTAACTCATCTCATGCGTGCCCTGTGCGCGTTCACTCTTGTTACACTTTTATCGGTGCGCTCCTCAAATGCGCTGTACCACAGCATTAAGTAGGAATCAATATTACTATGAAGAAAGTAAATAATGTAGAAGAAAGTAAATAATGTATCCAACATAATATAATAAATAATATTCATTGTTAATAAAATAATTACAAAGTAATAAATAAAATACTAATACCCAAATAAATGTTAATACATAAAATTATATACGTCAAAAAAATGAAAGGTTACATAAATTTAGCTGAATGCATTCTGTACTGTACAGGAGACACACCACGTCCCATAGCCAATCAGGACGCAGAACACAATGCACTTTCATACACTGTAAAAAAAATTTTTTTTTAAAAAGCATGCAAAATTGCGCAAAAAAAACCATCCATGAAACAGTGAGACTGCAAAAAGTGAGCCGAGGGACCACTGTACTCCAAAAGAAACATAAAAAGCCAGATTACAGTTTGCAAATGCACACAGGGACAAAGGCCTTAATTTTTGGAGACATGTCCTGTGGTCTGATGAAACTAAAATTTAACTGTTTGACCATAATGAGCATCGTTACGTTTGGAGTGAAAAGAGGGGAAGGTTGCAAGCCTGAGAAAACCATCCCAACTGTGAAATACGGGGGTGGCAGTGGCATGTTGTGGAGTTGTTTTGCTGCAGGAGCAAATTCTTATATGTGGAATTCATCAGCAAGGAAATTAAAGCTTGGGCACAAATGGGTCTTCCAATTGGACAATGACCCGAAGCATACTGCCAAACTGCAAGTCTTTCAATATTACATCAACAACATTGTTTAAAACGGACCTATAACTGTAAAATTGACTTTTCAAAGCTTTTAACCATGTCATAGTTGTTTCTTCTGACCATTTACTCACCCAAAGTTAGGATTCCAAAATCTATGCTATGTCCCCACAAAACATAGAATCCTAATGAGTGTGTGTGGCGGGTTGTGTCCACTCACCCAGCTGGCTCTGTTTGTCCCAGCATGAGGTTGCTAGGTTGGACAATTCCTGGTACTTGTCTGCGAGCTGTACTTTGCCTGTATTGAGGCGCGGTCTCTGGGCCAGGCTCACCTCCGCCAGGCTACGGTTTGTCATCAGAAGGTTCTCCCGGTCCACCTGGAGCTCCTGGAACTGAACAGAAAAGTTCTGTTAAAAAAGGTACTGTATCTGTTTTTTTCCCATATATTTGAGTCTTGCTCCAGTACAGACATATTGTATAAGCAGCTCTTGAGGTCAAAAGTCAGCCGTGTACTGTCTACACCTAACACCTAGCAGGTTAGTTGTTGTTTGCTTTACTGTCATGGCATAAAAATCTGTCTGGTCTCAGCATCCTAATTATGTGCTTTTCACATCCGACTAAATGTATAAGGTAATTGTGGAATAACTTCAGGCCACAGCAAACCATTTAACATGAACCATTCCATTTTTCACATTTTTAAGACTGTAAAAATCAGTTACCACACCTTTAATGTAATTCAAGAATTATTTAAGGATAATATTTACAAGTTTTAAAGTAGTCCTGTACTTTCAGTCTGAGGCGTTAGCTCCATTTGTACCACAGCTGCCCCTGGGCAGACAGGTGGCTTGTATTCTCTCTGATCACTAATAATTCTACCCATGTTCAGGATTGCTTGCCCATAGTCACAACTACAGTATTAACTGTGGTGGGATTCAAACTAGCAACTTTCAGGTTACAGCACAAGTGTGTTTTAGAATTTGAATAAGTCAACATCTCAAATGAAGGGTGGGGTCCAATATTGCTCCATGGATAATCAAGATTCATTTGTATTGAAAGAAATCTGCAAAGGGCCAGGGTCTCTGTAATCTGATAGAACAATATTGTGGACTATTACAATATGAGACTCAAATCAGAGTTACTATTCCATCCCTATGGTGATGTGCAATTAATAGAATCAAGATCAAATACCTACCAGTGTCAGTCAAGTGAACATGAACTGATCTGTGCCACATCTCCAGGCACACTCCAAGTCTGCTTATATAATGTGTGTGCGTACTGCGTGTGCAGGGTGCGTACTGCGTGTGCAGGGTGCGTACTGCGTGTGCAGGGTGCGTACTGCGTGTGCAGGGTGCGTACTGCGTGTGCAGGGTGCGTACTGCGTGTGCAGGGTGCGTACTGCGTGTGCAGGGTGCGTACTGCGTGGGCAGGGTGCGTACTGCGTGGGCAGGGTGCGTACTGCGTGGGCAGGGTGCGTACTGCAAATTTTGTGCCGATTTCTGATTGAACTGATTCTCCTGATTAAGTCGGCACACGTGCCTTCTCTCCTCATACTTAATAGGAATGGGCCAATATGGATTTTTCTTCTTCTTTTTTTTTTTAGCTGATACCAATATCTGATATTTGGCCTGCTGCTGGGGCCGATATTTCACCTTCAAAATCCATACCCACAAATTAATCTAAAGTTCAAGTAAAGATCGCAATTTAGCTTTTAATTTTGTCATCCAGGTCTGATCCATAGCAAAAGACAAACTTTATTTTTAACAGGTAACAAGGCTCCGGGAGTAGACGAGATCTGTCCTGAGTACCTCAAATCTCTGGATGTTGCGGGGCTGTCTTGGCTGACACGCCTCTTCAAGATCGCATGGCGGTTGGGAACAGTGCCTGTGGAGTGGCAGAGTGAGGTGGCTTGCCCTCTCCGGGTGGATGGTGAGTCCTTGCCTCAAGTGGAAGAGTTCAAGTATCTCGGTGTCCTGTTCACGAGTGAGGGAAGGATGGAGTGTGAGATTGACATGCGGATCGGTGCAGCAAGGACAAGATCACGGATACAAGTAGCAGGGAGTAGAGCCGCTGTTCCTCCATGTCGAGAGGAGCCAACTCCACCGGGAGGAGGCCCTGGGGAAGACCCAGGACAACGCTGGAGGGACTATATCTCTCGGCTGGCCTGGGAACGCCTTGGGATCTCACTGGAGAAGCTGGAGGACATGTCTGGGGTGAGGGAAGTCTGGAAGTCCCTTAGACTGCTGCCCTGTGACCCAACATATTTGTGCTCTGTTTGAACAGACTAATGATTTGAAATTGAAATAGAAAAGCATTATATGGCTATATGTTTAAACAAAGAGTGGGGCAGTGAAAAAAAGATCAGTATCAAATATCGACATCAAGTATCGATATCGCCAAATACAGATACTTGAACAGATATATCACCCGTACCTAATACGTAATGCTTGTTGCCATGTCCTGTCTGTGTATAACACCCAGCTGTTCAGTCAGTCCCTGTGGGAGGTGTGATGTAGTCTGAATATCACTGTAACCAGACCACACCAACCCATTTATTATTGAAGTGCACTGTGCTCTGCCCTGAACTGACACTCTGCTCCTCCACTGACACCACACACTCTCAAAATGGACATTTTGGACAAACATCCTGGCACTTAAATCATAGCAGCTTTTGTGCATGAAATGAAATGACATTTGGCCCTGGTCCACTCCGCCACGGGCATCTGTCCCACATTTTACGCCTCATCAAGAGGAGCAGAGCAGCTGCACTGAAAGGTCGAGGAATCTGCACAATTTGACGGTTTTTCTGCATCAAAGTATTTACTGCAACAATGTTCACACACATGCACATATACACACACATACACACTCTCTGCATAGTCATTTTATGAGGTAGTCGTGTGCCTCATGAACTCCTAGGAGCGGTTCTCAGCTCGAGCACATTTTGCGCCGACATGTTTGCATTTCTTAAAAGCTGCTTTACATTGCATAGCCACAGCTGTCCTGGGTCTGACTAATAAAAAGTGCTGCAGCCGGATTCAGGTCACACATCCAGGAGAATTAACAATCAAAAGATGACTGAAATTTGAACTGCAAAGTGAATACAAGAATCCCATACATTTACCAGATCAGATATAAATCAGGTATTCCAAAGCAGATCCCATTATGTTATAATGTGATTTTCTTTAGAATGGTGATAAACCTTGTATCAACTTTAATAGGCTTTCTAAGCCCAAAAAAGGGACTTGCCCAACATAGAACATCTCATTTGAAATGTTGAAACTAACCAAACCCTGAGTGGGAACAAATGTGGAGTTAGACTGGGTTTCAGTAGAGCCAGATTTGACCCCTCCTTTGACACCTATTGAGGCTTTGGCACAGACGCCAAACAAAGAATAAGCAACACATTTCTATGTTTGGACTGAATATACACAGATGCTATCGCTAGAGATTCATAAAAATGCAAGAGGCACATTACTTTTATAGAGTATTGACTCCTAACACATAACATATTAGATCATGTTACCTTTTATTGTTTTGAAAATACTATTCGCAGAAAAGGATGTATTAACATGTTAAAGTTTCACTTTTGTGTTTGTCTTTTGTTTTTTTTCCTTTTGCTCTACATGCCAACTCACTTCCCCTTCAGAGCGCCATCACTACATAATCAGTGTGCATCCTGCTAATGAAACCACTGCACATCACATCACGTTTGTCAAGTTGCTGTGTACACTTCTGTTTTCATGCTTTTGTATATTTATGGAGAATTGTCATGTGAGAGCATGAGTGACGTAGGCTGAGTATTGCACAGAATCTTACAGCCAACCACAAGGAAGGTTTGAACATGGCCCAGGAGAGATCACTAGATTACGTGCCTGGATGACATAAAACCTCCTCGAGCATGGTTTTGATGAGGGAACAGCATTATAACATGGCAAAAAGCAAAAAAAAAAAAGATGACGGTCTAGAAATCGGATATTAAATTATGGTGAGCTTGTAACCGTAGCCATCAATTTCATTCTCCATTTGCCGTACACATGTTATGCTCAAACTCAGGCAACAAGCCACCCCCGGTTCAGCAGGGGTGGGCGGCCACATTTCCAATTAATTTTTCTCAGGGACTTTGTGAAAAAAAACATAATATAAAAAGTTTGAAAGCTTGCTCAGGGCTAAATCAATGTGGTAACTAATAAGACTATAATTGTATTCAAAATCTGTTTCTGAAACTTTATAAACTGTCAAGTTATTAAAGTATTTTCTAAATCTTTTGTTTTAAATGTACCTTTTGGACTTAAATCAACCGCGTTAAGGGTATTAGTTAGCACGTAGCTGGTTAGCCTCCGCGATGCCTTGGAACTCTTAATATTTGAATTTTGTTTAAAGTCTATGGATGGAAAATTTCTTTACGAAACTGGAGAGGGCGGTCACTGTTGTGCTCCATTACCTCTATGGGATAAGCAGATGATGGATCCCCCATGTGTTACCATGCTAGTTTTTCTTAGACATTGTATCTATACCTAGTAAAGCCAAGTTAGAAGTAATTTGAAATACATTTTCAGGGAAACTATAAAAATTTACCCTGCATATTGGCCAAAAAATATCGACAGAGCTTTTTGGTCATCGGCTGCTCATATCAAAACCATATCGGCCCATCTCTACTAGTGAAGGTCAGCACATAAAGCAGCCTGTATATGCCTTCACTGCCTGGGTCTCACGTCTAAACAAGGGCTGTAAGATTAATCGCAAATCGAAATCACAATTTTAATGGACCCAATTAGCAAATCGCAAAACCTGCAATTTTTTAAATACCATAATTTCTTCCACAAACAACAAAATCTCCTGTCATATTCTGCATAAAAACTGCTAACCTTGTGGTTTAGATCTGTACAAACATGTTCTGAAATGAAGTGATTCTGCTTGTCAATTCATATTCCAGTCTTTTTGTCAATTCTTCTCGACATGTTGAAAATGTGAAGTGTGAACAGAATCCTATTACTGAATAGGGATGGGCCAATATAGATACATCAGATATTTGGCCTGCTGCTGCGTTCAATAACCAATATTTGTTTAAAATCTATAGGAAGGCCCACAAATGTATCCCAAATCATATAGCCCTAGTCTAAACTCTGGTATCTTCTCACGATCAGAGAGAAAACTGCTAGAGCCTCCCCCATCACTGGAGCAGCCCTGCACTGACTCATGAGCACAGCCACGGGAGAGAGCCACCCCCTGGGGATAAACTCATCAAGAAGAGGCCCAGTACCTCCACCAGCAGCCGGAGCCCAGAGCTGCAGGACACAACGCTACAGCCAATAACGCACTGCCCTTTAGAGTGGGGCCAAAGCCAATTAACCACTACATCGGTTCTCAATCTGCAGTAGACGTACATTGGCAGTACAGGAATTCTCTGGTGGTATGAAGAAGGTGTTTTGAGGACGGTCCTTGTCCTATTTTGGCCTTTTTGGTGCCCTGGTTTGGACCCCAGTTTAATCTTTCTTGTTTAGTCCATTTTAGGCTGTTTAAATTGTGGTGTAGTACTGATAATATGTAACACGCATGGCAAACATATGCAAGATTGACATTTTGGATCTTTCTACCATGTTATAACGCTTTTCCCTCATCAAAAACATGCCATGCCAGGTTTTTAGATGTCATCCATGCATGCTTGATCTAGTAATCTCTCCCGAGCCCTATTCAAACCCTCCTAGCAGTATGATTGTCCACTACTCAAGCCTACTTCACCCATGCTACTGTACAACAATTTTTCATGAATATACAAATGCAGGATAGAGGACAATACACAACAACTTCACAAACCTGATGCAATGCGAATTAGTTTCATTAGCCAGATGCACGCTGATTGTGTTGTGATTTCACTCTGAAGGGGTGAGGAGCTAAGGGACGGGGGATTCAGAGTGAAAAACAAAACTGAAACTAATTAAACATATTAATACGTTGTTTTCTGCAAATATAGCATTTTTAACGCAATACAAGGTAACATGGGGATCTAAATGTGATTCCATCTGTTAATAATGAATACCCTATAGAACTGTACTACCTCCTCTTTAACTATATGATCATGTCCTCAGTCTCTCTGGTCTGGTGGGAACACAGCCACTGGACCATTCTTGTGAGATGACGAAGGTTCGGTTTTTCTCACAACAAGTGGCTAACTTTAATGTTTACAAGTGCTCCACAGACGCCTTTACAAACCACACATGTGCCAGTCTGTCGCATATTTATCCAAGTGTGAAGCTTCCGTGCTGCTTGGGGGATCCACACATAGTCAAATGAACCTGAACTGCAAATCAAATGACCATTCTATAAAACCTGTAGACATTATACTGAAATGCATTGCTTTTCTCCACTACTACTATGCTACTTTATAAAACAAAGAAGTGATGATACAAGCAATATATTCTTTTTTTACTTCACCCAAAGGAATGTACCCGATTCTCTCCCATATCTTTGAGTGAAATTTGTCTTGATTTGTCTCGAGATCAAAATAAGTCCACCGTGTGTTGTCTGCATCTACTGACAAAGTGATTTATTTTCAGAGAAACGGTAAGTGCACTGTTAGCATGCCAGTTGTTAGTATTACTGTTCTAGAAAGTTGTGAAAAGTGCTTATAAACTCATCGAGTGAATAATTAGGTTGTTCTGAATGCATAAGATAAGTGAGGAATAACTTTGGACCCCTGCAAACCATTTAAAATGAACTAGTTCAGTTTTTCATTTTTTTATGACAGTAAAAATCTGGTACAGTGCCTTTAAAAAAAAGTTGTTCATTAATGGTTTAAAACTATTAAGTCTCAATTAAAATGACATATTTGCACAGCTAGCATTTGTCTGCACTTTGTCTAAATGGGACAAAACCATGAATAAGGCTATGTTCACACTTGCGTTGACACATCAAAATTGGGACTAAACCAGGAAACTCGACCTGGACTAAACCAGGACAAGTATGAATCTCAACCCAGTCTAAATCTGAACTAAACCGTGTCACATGTGAAAGTCAACTCAATCTAAACCTGAACTGAATGAATTAAGCCAAGTAACCACAATAAGCTACATTCCACAGCTGGGGTGTCACTGCTCTTGGACCGCTATAAGCTATGTGCCTTTTTAATTAACCAATACTGTCAACAGCCACTTCCTGTTTTCATTTAGCTTAGCGTTAGCGAAACTGTATAGACCTCCAGAGACAGTGGAAAGGCCCTTATCCCAGCAGGCGGATGTGCAGACTGTGATGTATGCTTGGTTCTGGGTGGAGCGCAGGCTGAAGACTAAACAGAGGATGTGAAGAGGGGGTGTGAAGGGAGACCAGGGAGAGCCGGGATCACTGGGATTATAGCGTTAAGGACTGAATGAAAGGAACCCACAACAATGACAGTCACTACGTTTACATGCACAGAGAAACAGAGTGAAACAATCTAAACCAATGCAAACAATCAAATTCAAATGGTCTTTGCTCTAAAACCTGCCAGCCCACTTCTCCCAGTCTACAGCAGGTCAACGAACAGAATAGGTACAAACAGGGGATCCGACGCATTCAGGTGTGTCTAGTAATTTAGCATTATCACTAACACGTTGCAGATATAATGGCAAAAAAAAAAAAAAAAAAGACTATCAGACATATAACCACACATTAAATACTTAAGCCTAAATGAGATGTATCTTATCCATCTCTGTTATGCTAGGAACTGCATTACTCACAAGTTATTTGGTCTGTGCGGCACAAATAAATACTTTGAAGCCCAGGTAGGTTTTGGTTTCACTGTAACGTCGCGGAACAAAACAGCACGTCTGCAGTAGAGGGACTGTAGTTTATCACTGCTGCTGATCTAAAATGAGTGAGTACACATCCAAACACATACCCAATACTTCCTCAGTGGTTTCTTACCCCATGCAGTTGAATGCCTCTCCTAGTCAGTGCCTAATGTAAAGGAGTGGGAGAAACAGTAAGTGACACTACCCCATATCGTTCATCTCGCAGTGTGTGGAGGGCATCAGTTTCTTATGGCATTGGTTGATTGACAGTACATTTGTGCAACTGTAGGTCTATTGCTGGGTTTCAGATGATTTCACAGCATTCTATAAGCCAATATTAATTAATACAAATGGGGGAAGCTAAAATTCATGTTATTGAAATCCAGATTTTTGTTGTAGCTTCTAGTCACTAATAGAAATGATCAGGTTCAGCATTAGTGAATTCACCTTTGGGATATTTCACTGAGCACAAGTTGCCTGGATCTTTCTTTGTGGAGTTTACATGCTTCTCCCTGTGTCTGGGTGGGTTTCCTCCGGGCACTCCTGTTTCCCTCATCAACCCAAAAACATACACAATAGGGCAAATCTTCTAGTTAACATAGTCCTAACCAAGGCTAGCGCAAGCTTTAGAGATGGGTCCTGAGCACTGTGGTGCCCTCTGCTCCTGATGAGTTGCCCCAGTGGCAATGAAGGATGGATCAGAATTGCCCGTAGGGAATAATCAGAATCAGACCTCATAGACTATGATACTGTCACTGCACAAAGCAATAAAGTGTTCCTGAACTTAATTTGTGTTTAAAATGTGTTTCTTGTGTGTAAATTGTCCTTGCATGTTGGATGGAATTTTCTGTCTTAGAACTCACCACTACTTCCTGCATGTTTGTACTTTTTCTTTTTGTTCTGTTTTCACAAACTGCCACTTAACTGATGTAAAATTATGATAAATAAAACCACGTTATAATTAGAAAACCTACTATACGTACTTGAAACGCTAATGCCTGAGGTGTGACATCTCGTCCTTCTGTAGTCCTTAAAGACTGTACTTATGACTGTACTTTGCATATGCCTCAGAAAACAAAAGAGAGTGTGTGGTCTTGTTCAGATCAATACAAGACCCTCCCTGTCCCTGTCCCAGCCCAACAATGGCCGCCCTGTGTGACGTCGTAAAACCAGCCGAGCACATGGACGAGCACTGAAGAGACACTGCAGCTAATGTGTACCGTTTCTATCAACCTAAACAAAGCTTTTGGTATTTTGGTTCTGTCTGAGTTTAGCCCTGGAATAGTTCTAGTTTAGACCTTGTTTAGACTTAGGCCTGTCACAGTAAATGGCTAGCCTATCTAAAAGAATGTATGTAAGAGTTTTATTTAAAATTTATATTTAAAAATTCATAAACTTAAACTGTGTCCCCAGGTGTGAGGTAAACATGTTCAAATCAAATATAGCTTTTGTTGTGAACAATTTATATTTCAAGGCTGAAATCCAGATGATTTAAACCTTAAAAGAACTCTCTCTGGTCTGAAAGGTCACTACCTGAACCTCAGTGAGTGATTCTGGAGATTCTGAGCTTTCACATAAACTGGACTTTTTTAAGTCTGCTTTGTCTTCATTCATGAATCTTAAATATATTTAATTTATTTTATATAGAAGCCATGAAATGTATTTGAACTGTGCACAACTTCACAAACCTGCTGCGATGCATGCAGATGGTGTTGTGATAGCTCTCTGAAAGGGGAGTGAGTTGGCACAGAGAGCAAAGGAAGGACGATCTCAGATGCATCAAAAATTAAAGTGAAACTTATAAAATATGATAATACTTTGTTTTCAGTGAATATATAGCATTTTCAAAACAATAAAAGGCAGCATGGTGACCTAAACATGTTATGTGCTGGTAGTTAATAACCCAAAGAAGTTTAAATTATAAATTAAAGGTGTATTATAATTTTTCTGGTTGAGGATCCGCCACCTGCTTATCTCCATGGTAATTATTTTGTCCCGCTTGGAATTTTCCATAGTTTGGCATTTAACTTGTTCATCTTGCATGCATTTATTCAATGGCAGGTGTTTTTATTTCTCAATAATACCTTGTAAGACATGCATTCTACTGTGAGCGAGCCCACCTCTTCACAGGTCTGATCTGTAACCTAGTCTGGTGGATCCATGGAAATGGATATTTTTCATGCCATCCTGTGGAACATTCCAGGCAAGCACTAAAATTTCCAGGTGTAGCTTTAATAGGAGTTAAAATGTTCACCACATTTATGAAGTTTAAACAATGCAGCTGAGAGAAGATTTCTCCAACTTTCCCTGACTACAGTCTAAAGTGCGTGGAGAGCCCTGTAGTGGTGGTGGTGGTGGTGCATGGACACCAGCACAAACGGCGCGTGCAGGACCTCGTGAACATGCTTCCCGTCCAACCACAGCGCCAAATAAGCCCCCGTGCACGCAGCATACATCCTTACAGTCCCACGCACGAACGCACGGCTGCAGCCTGCACTCCGCTCTCTCCAAACTGCAAAAAGCTCATCTGGCGCAGCGCTGTCATTATGAGGCGAACGAGGGAAACCCGAGCCGCCGCCACGCACGCAGACAATCGATACGCTGATCCCACAAAATCCGATTTTGGCACGAAACGACAAAAACATATTGGTAATAACCCGGCGTAAAAACAAGCGCGTACAGAGGTGCAAATGTAGAAGCATGAATTCTTCTCCGCATTTGTGAGGAAGGGGCAGACACAGAACCAGGGCCGTACACAGAATTTATAGATCTGGCTTCATATTGGTTTATACTTGGTTTATACTTGGTTTTGTCCTTGTTTTGTCCTGCTTTTGTTCAGTTTTTTCCCTGACTTGGTCCTGGTTGTGCAGATAGAAGTTTATACCTGGATTATTTTACTCTATTTTACTCTCCGTTCAACAGCCGTGGTTTAGTTCAGTTTTTGTCCCTGTTTGTACCTTGTTTAGTACTGACCAAGTTCTGGTTTTGCCTTGCTTTAGTGCCGGTTCATTCCACGGTAAACAGCCACGCTCGTGTAGGGAAGAAAGACAGACATACGACAGGACACCAGCACCAACCTTTTCATTGAGCCGTATGATTTGGTCCATTTTGCCGTCGTCTCGCAGTAGCTCCCGAAGCTCCTCCGTGCTCAACTCCCGGTATCCGTCGGGGCACGTACTCGCCTCTTTGACGCCGGACATTGTGCTCCTAAATGCGGGTTAACGAGCAGAGGGAGACGTCCGTGCCGTGCCGCGCTCACATATCGCTCGCTCCTTCGCGTCGGAATGCGGTTCTGGCTGTGCTGTGGACGGTTGTGGAGGTGGAGGAGCCCACGGCAGCAGCAGCATGCAGTAAAGACACACGCATTACGCACGGGACATCCGCTCGCGAGACTTCAGCCCACACGTGCAGGAAGACCCCCACCCCTCTCCTTTCACACCAGTTAAAATAACATTTATTTTGTCATAAGGTTTTGTTTCAGAGCCTTGAGTTTGACTAAAGATGCATATTAAGACGGAATTTACTGTGCGTAATGATAGAATATAGGCCTTTAAAGCTACAGTATGCAACTTATTTTAATTTAAAAAAATAAGTTTAAGCTTTCTCTGGGTGTGCTTATTGCACTAAAGCATTTAACATGTGTCCTGACAGGCTTGCATCTCCACAACCTTAACTCTCATTTGGTCTGGAGGAGGGCCTCCAGGTGTGTCCAAGGAAATGCTGCTCCTTTGGCTATAATTTTCCACGGTAAGGCATACAACCTGTTTCCATGAAGAATGTTCCAAAGTATAGTTTTAGCTTTCTATTCCCATGGAATCATACAGGCGGCTTGCTACCTAGAAAAAGTTGCATACTGTGCCTTTAAATTTCATCTGACTTATTCCCAGTTTAGACCTGGTTTGTATTACCTCTGGTTTAGACTTGGTGTAGCTCTTTTAGATTTTACTGATGGTTTAGGATCTGCATGTAAGATTTAGAGTTAATGTAGTTTCTATTTTACCAAGCGAGTTTATAATTTTCATAATAGCACAGAGTGTAATAAAAGCATGTTTTTTGTTTTGTGTTTTTTGCTGAAAAACAATGGGGGGAAATGTATCTTTACTTTTGAGCTGCCTGGCATCTCCACAAACCTGACTTCTGCTTGTTTCCAAGTAAATGTTGTTCCTTTGGTTATAATATTCCACTGTATTGAATGATTTTAACTCTCTATTTCCATAGAATCACGTAGATGATGTGCCACCTCCAGAAAGGTACATGCTATACTTTTAAGGAGGAATACTTATTTCAATAATACTATGTTTGGGATGACAATGTCTTTATTACGCTACACTAGATGTGTCCAGTAGGAGGCGTTATGCATCAAAAGAGAAAATATTGGCGCTCCTGTAAGCCGAATTTGGATGAACTTTGTTTTATGAATGAATCATCCCACTGCTCCACAGTTACTAAATATTGCTCTTTATCCAAAGTGTTGTTTAAAGATCCTGATCATGCGACTAAGCAAAGCAGAATTTATATCAGAAAGGAAAAAATATATTGTTACAGCAAAAAGAGTAAGGCACACTGTACTTTACTTGGCTACTTTATTTATCAAGATCTAATATAATACATTTCTGGGTTAAACTACTGGATAATTTAGAAAGAGTTGTGTGCATGGACAATACCTGCTGGCTAAGTATTCAGTATAATAATGAATGACCGCTCTCTGGTTAAGCGCCATCTGCTGGAATTTGGCAATGAAAATGGAAGCAATTCAGAGCTCATGGTGAATAATTAGTGTGCTCTGAATGAATAAGGTAAGTGAGGAATAACTTTGGACCAGTGATGACCATTTAAAATGAACTAGTTCTGTATGGTACAGTAGTACAGCACCTTTAATGATGATTTCAAAGGGCCAGAGTCTGGGTTTGAATTAGTGACCTTATGGGTCAAATGTGAGAGTGTATCCACCACACTACAACATACACTGGAAGAAATTTGGAGCTACATACATGGAATACATATAAAACCAAATGGCTTCAGGAATCAGGAGTGTGTAAGAAAACATGACTCTTTATTGTAGATTATCAATATATTTTTTATAGAACATTGGTTTACATTTCACCTTGAAATGTAACTTTAAAGGGCCCATACTACATTATTTTTTCTGTTATGTTATAATGTTATTTTCTCATTCAAAACACACCTGGAGTTATGTTTTGTTTCATTCATACATGTTTAATGCACAAATCTTGCTTATTTAGGCTGAGTTCTTCTCTTAAACAGAAAACACTCTGTTTCACAGTGTGATGTCATGTGGTAATACAGGAAGTGTTTTGAAACTCCATACATCTTACATCTGACCTTACTCCATACATACAGAGTATTTTGAGCTTTGAAGGTCAAAGAGTTACTCAAACATGTGTGATTGAAACAAAACGCAACTCCAGATATGTGTTCGATGAGGTATTAACATTACAACATTGCTTAAATGTCACAAGCGTCAATTTTGTGCAATACCTTTAAGGTCCTTTAAGGTCAACACACTACAATCAAAATAGCTAACTTTCATCAGCAAGTTCATGTGTTACAAGCACAACCTTCCCCATATATGCCACTTGTGGAATGATGAATATGCATTGAAAGGTACAAAACTATTTCAAAAATGTGTTGACAAAAATTTTATTTTGGTTTTGAACATGACCAATAACAAATGTGAAGTTATGAAAGGTTTATTGTAAAACATCAATTTCCAATCACTTTTACAGTTGTCAAAGGTATCGAAAATCAGAAACTACGCGATACCAAAGATAGTATCGAAACTAGATACTCATTTGAACAGGTATTGATATTAAAAAGTCCCATTGACAGGACAGAAATGACCCATTCCTGAATAGTTTTAGAATGATCTTGAGCTGCATCAGAACAAGTATAAGACACACAGACTAGGATACGCCCATGGACCACTATTGTCTAAATAAAGAGTTTTTGTTTTTTGTGGGGTTTTTTATCATCACAATATCAGAATCAGTATTAGGTATTAAGTCTTTTCCTTAGTATCGAAATCCAGCTTATTACTTTCAAAGAATATACTGTAAATATAACTTACTCAGTGTATACCCAACAATTTATTGCAGTTAAACATGAAGATACATCAATAGCATTTACATTAAGGGAAGACATTTTTTAAAAGTAAGAACTATGACAATAAGCACATTGGAAATACCTTTTAGAACAAAAGATCTCAGCCTGGAGGTACTACTACTACTATTGGAATTCTCAATACTATAATATCAATTACAATTATTTAGCCACCAACAGATTCGCAGACACTGATATCAATTCTATCAACAACTCTATGAAAATATACTCACCTGTTTATTCAGTGTCCAGTAAGCCCCAAAAAGAGCTCCAATATCTCTCTCAGAAAACTAAAAATGCAACAAACCTAAAGGAAAAATAAAAAATATGTGACATGGATATCCTTTTTACAAATACCACATCTACCTGAAATTAATACTTAGGTGGGCAAATACAAGAGCAATGACAAAACCCAATATCTATTAAGAAATGATAAAAAATAATTACTTTGCCACCTTAACTTAAAGTAAAACTAAACAATAAATCCACTTTTCTGCTGTTAAAGTGTGTATATGGTGTTTTAATTGCATTATCTACTGTCCCAAGTTTTTTTTTTTTTTGGCAAATTTTGTGCAAACTAAGTAAAAGTGCAGCTTTCTGGTCAAAAACATCTGAATGCCTGTGTGTGCTGCCTCCAGTGACCTGTGCTATTTCAAGTAGTTGGTGACATTATGAAAGACTTCCCTGATTACAACTAGGCGTTTCTGATTACAAACACCTGGCTGCAGGGGCGGAGTTTGAAGTGTGGATACCCTCAGACCCCGCCCTGCATCTGACCTCACTCTCCCCTTTTTAGTCTTCCAAGTACTGCCCAAGTTCTATTTGAAACGTGGTTGTGGGTGGAGTTTAGGTGTTTAGTCCCATTTTAAAGAATACAGGGTCATTACAAAACACTGTCAATAGACGCAGCAGGTTCAGAAGACTCCATATCCCAGAAGTCCTTGTTCTTATCCCACATCATCGTAATCCTCATCTTCATCCTTCTGGTCCTCAGCTGTGATGTCATCGTAGTCACTGTTTCCTGCCTCCTCCTCCTCCTCCTTCTGCTCCTCCTTCTGAGGACAATAAGGCTCAGGTTCACTCTCCAGGTTCAAATAGTCTGGCAAAGACTTGTGATGGTCCAACTCATGATTGTGACCAATGTTTTCATCAGGGTCCTCGTAGTCTGGTTCTTCTGCCAGGTTCTCGTAGCTCTGATCCACTGAAATTAAGCGCACAGAGAGCAGGAGCTTTATTTATTGAGGGGGTATTACACTTTTATGGGGCATTAACTCCACATAACATATTTAGATCACCATGTTACCGTTTATTGTTCTGAAAAAGCTACATTTGCTGAAAACAACTTATTGAAATGTTGAATTATTTTTTGATGCTCTGAGTCCTCCTTCTCTTTGTTCTCCACACTAAGTTGCTCCCCCTTCAGAGCACTGTCACTACCCAATTGCCGTGGATCCCGCTAATGAAACTACTGCACATTGCATCAGGTTTGTCAAATTGTTGTTATAGTTTTGTATCATGCTTTTGTATATTTATGGATAATTGTCATGTGGGGCTTGTGGGCTGAGCGTTTGACAGGATTGTACTGCAAATCACAAGGATGGTTTCGAATGGTGCCCAGGAAAGATCACAAGATTACTTAAATACGCATGGACCAATGAATGTAGGACACTCCAAGAAGTCTATTTTGCATAATACCCCCTCTTTAACCTTTATTTTACCAGAAAGTCCCTTGAGATAAATTTCCTTTTTCTGAGCCAGCAACTGCACGGACTAGAGACCAGTCAGCGCTTCCTCTTTTTAAAGTTGTGTCTCACTCTCTGTCTCTTGGGAACAGATTAGTCAGCTGTATTGGTCCATAGCTATAAGCTGTTTAGTTGTAGACCAAGGAACTTTGCTGCCTGCATCTTCAGTGTCTAATCAGTGTTCCCTAGCCATGTTTTTTTTGCAAACTGGGTCAGTTAGCGTGTGCTGCTAACTATGGTTAAACTCTGCCACTGCATTTTAAGACCCTGTGACATCACACACCTCTGCTCTGATTAGGGTGGAGTCAGACACACACCAGGCTAATCGGCGTGGATCCTGCTAATGAAACTACTGCACATCGCGTCAGGTTTGTGAAGTTGTAATGTGTAATTTTTGTATCATGCTTTTGTATTTATGGAAAATCGTCACATGGGGCTTGTGGGCTGAGTCTCTTTCGAATAGTGCCCAGGAAAGATCACAATATTATTTAAATATCCATGGGTGACATCTAAAAACTCTTCAACCATGTTTTTGGTAAAGGACCAATGAATGTAAAAAGCTTCAAGAAGTCGACTTTGCATAATACCCCTCTTTAACATTTATATTACCGGAAAGTAATAAATAAATTCTCTTTTTTGAGGGACATCTGGCCAAAAGGCACCTTGAGAGACCAGAAAATAGATTCATGACTCATATAAAAAATGCATGACAGATACAATATACAGATTCATTGCTAATATAAGGATAGTCTACTGGGGGTGGTGGGGGTGATGCATCAGTAAGTTCTCAGTATTTCATCACTGTAGTCACTAATCAAAAGCAGAAATGGAATAACTACATAGAAATGAAACCAGAACTAAAATGGTTTAGTTCTAGCTCCATATCCATGTTCATATAAAAGACCCAAAAAGTCCCAATATTCACAGAGATACACAGTTGCACTTTCTCAGTTACATTTACTTGAGTAACCTTTGCTCACTGTAAGCCCACAAGTTTTATGCTGACAATATGAAATGATTTGGACATTTGTGTTTCTTGCAACACTCCTTCAGATATGATTTAATTTGTCTCATTTTTGTGTGTATCATTGGAAAATACCAAACTTTGTGCATTATTTCATATTTTGCCCTTCTAATTAAGTTAACTTTAAATTACAACTCAGATGTTATGTCCTGGCAGTTACTCTTTAAGTTACTCTTACTTGAGTAATAGTTTTCTTAAATACTTTTTCTTCCTTTTTGAGTAATCCCTTTTACCACTACCTTGTACTACTACTTTAGTAATATTATTTTGAAGTTACATTACTCTTTCTTGAGTACAATTTGTGCCTACTCTACCCCCCTATGTACTGACGGGTTTAGATAGTAGATAGAGCTCAACAGTCCTGCACACTACAAACTCCACTGTAGTTCCTGATGTACTATGGTGTGACAGAGAGTGGTCATACCTTCATTCTCAAACTGTATTCTTGAAGGCAGAGGAGGAGTGGACAGTTTCAGACTGGGCACGCTCTGTACGATGGGACTATGGTATTTTCTAAAGGCAAGAGAGAATGTCAAGGAATGCTCAACAACCAACAAATAGTAGAGTAAACAAAGCACGACCTACTCAAACTTCACTGGTGGTCTTGTGTCCAGTCCTAAGATGAGTTTACCTGTGGAAGAAGGACATATTACATTTAGACGACTCTAAACAAGGACTAACACTGTTTGCAGCACCGAAAATACAGTGTACAACTATTTGAACACACACTGACAGATTACAAATGTAACACACTCTTTGCATGTACTATTATCTTTCTGCCTAAATACTGATGTTGTGGAATTTCTAATAGTAAAAATTTTAAAAATTAACAGAGAAGTTGTCTTGAATCAAAAAGTTTGGTTTACTGAATCAATTGTGCACCATTGTGAAAGAGCTGTTGTCCCTAATAGTGTCGTCTCACCCTGAGATGACAAATAAACATAGATACAGCGTATTTATACCATTAAAACAATCGTATCAGTTTAGTCTAGTCCAAGTCGCTCGAGGATCCTGAACACAACAAACAAAAGATACACCCGTGAGTAACAACAGATGGCATTACAAAGGTTGGGTCAAATAGATCCATAACAATACAAGTAAAGATTTAAGGTAAAGAAGGTCATAACACTGCACACAAAGTCCATAGACTAAAAACACAAAGAACACAGCAGAACACACAGGAGTTACAACATGAAGATTTGTTAGAAGCACTGGTGTAAAAGACCTCTGAAGTGCAAACCTACATGAATCAGCTTTTCATTCAGAGACTGAGGTCCAAATGTGTTACTGTTCAGATAACGCTAAAAACCACACAACTGAAAATATAGCTGATGATTTAGGAGATTCTCAAATGACATGTAACGCCTAAAAGCGACCGGAAAATCACAAAAATGAGGAATACTTGATACTGATTGGTCAAAGCCGAGAAATCACACCTTTTGTATATTGTTTATTTAAATAAGGACAAATACAACAAACATAGATTAACAATTTAACAGTCCAGTAATCTGATGCGGATATCACAGTGTTTATAGCCACGGCTAATTCGCAACACCAGTTCCTAGAAGGGCTTTTAAAACAAATTCCCCTCTCTCCTTCTCTCCCTCCTTCTCTCCCTCCTTCTCTCCCCTCTGCCCCCCATACTCTCTCTCACTGTCTCTCTCCCCCAGTGCTCCCCAATACTCTCTCCCTCTCTCTCCCTCCCTCTCTGCCTCCTTCTCTCCCCCCCCTGCACCCATATGCTTTCTGTCTCTCTCTCTTCCTACCTCTCTCCCTCCTTCTCTCCCCACTACCCCCATGCTCTCTCTCTCTCTCTCCCCTTTGCCCCCATACTCTCTCTCGCTCCTTCTCTCTCTCCCTCCTCCAATGCCCCCAATACTTTCTCCCTCTCTCTCTCCCTGTCTGCCTCCTTTTACCCCCCCACTCATACTCTCTCTCTCCCTTTCTGTCTCCTTCTCTCCCCTCTTCACCATACTCTCTCTCTCTTTCTCTCTCCCTCTCTCCCTCCTTCTCTCCCCACTACCCCACCATGCTCTCTCTTTCCTTCTCTCTCTCCCTCCCCCAATGTCCCCCAATACACTCTCTCTCCCTCTCTCTTTCCCTCTCTCTCTCCCTCTCTGCCCTCCTCTCTCCCCCTGTCCCCCATATTCTCTCTGATCCTCTCTCTCCCTCCCTCCCTCTCCCCCTGCCCACCATATTCTCTCTCTTCCTCTCTCTCTCTCTCTCCCTCCCTCTCTCCCTCCTTCTCTCCCCACTACCCTAGCACGCTCTCTCTCTCCTTCTCTCTCTCCCTCTCCGGATGTCTCTCTCTCCCTCTCTCTCTTCTTCTCTATTTACAGAAAAAATGCCAACACAATCGGAAAAAATGTCTACCCTAAAGTTCACAGGCTTTTAAATGATAGCACCAGATGTGAGATATGATGAGAATGCAGAAGTAGACAAAGATTAGAAAGAAAGAGAAGTAGAACGATCACAACTGAACTGAGACGACTTAGTTTCCTGTATTCCTTTTGTCTCTTACAGTTTTTCTCAATCACTTTAGCTCTTTTTAAACCTGTAAGACCACGTAGACTTGTATACGCCCGTGGACCACTACGGAACCTACCTGAACGACTGAGGGATTACACAGACGTAATATAAAAGAAAGTACTGCCATTTAATGTTGAAAATCACATTCTATTGTCTACAGTATTGAGTATCAAGTCTTTTTTGTCTTTATGTTTACTACTTTCTACATTTTAGATATATACACCTAAGACACCAAATATATGAAGCAAGATATAATACATTATGTAACAAAGAAAAAAATTTGTGAAATAACTCTAAATATATGTATTTTTTATATTTTATATTCAAATGCTTTAATTAGCCACCCTTTGTTGACAAAACTGCAAACACTTGTCCTTCTCTCAATGAGCTTCATGATGAATTTTCCTGAAATGGTTTTCACTTCACAGCTGTGCCTCAGGGTCAAGAAATGGCAAAAGATTAAAGCAATGATCAAACCAAAAGGTTGTTTTTCAAAATCTTAAATCTAAAACAACTTCTGACTTATTTTGAATTTATTTTTATTTGCTACATTCCATATATGTCCATGCATAGTTTTGATGCCTTCAATCAACAGTGTAAATAACCGAGGAAATGAAGAGGAACCAAAAGTGAAAAGAATGTCCACATTTTTTACTGGTAGTGTATGAAATGAGTATATGTTTACAGGCCCACACACAGCCTTATGTCTAGTGGGGTGTTGTGTAAATGTCAGGTCTGGTTTTCAAGAACACAAATTACATTATTGCAAAAGTGTTGTTGATGTATTTCCTATTTTTACAGCAGTTCCCAAGATGATAATGTGTACATTTGAAACCAGAAGTTGTTTTTTTTTTTTTTTCATTTTTCATTAGTTTCTTCAAAGTCAGAAGTTTACATATTATAAGATTACTATGACTTTAAACAGTTTGGTAAAACCCAGATGATACCATGTCTTGGGCATCTTCTGATAGGTTTATTTGAGTTCATTAGAGACACACCTGTGGATGTATTTGAAGGCACAACCTGAAACACATTGCTTCTTTGTGTAACATCAGGAAAAAGTCAAAAGATATCAGCCAAGATATCAGGAAGAGAATTGTGGACTTGCACAAGTCTGGTTCATCCTTGGGTTCAATTTCTAGATGCCATGTGAAGGTGCCACATTCATCTGTTCAAACAATCATATGCCAAGGATAAACACTGTGGGAATGTCCAGCCATCAGACCACTCAGGAAGGAGATGAATGTGAATACTGCCAAACTGGTTATAAAGTGGCTTAAAGATAACAAAGTGAATATTTTGGAATGGCAATCACAATCTCAATCCTATTGAAAATTTATGAGCAGACCTGAAAAGTCATGGGTGAGCAACAAAAATGGCTCAGCTGCAACTGTTCTGTGGGGAAGAATTTGCCAAAAGTTTTGCAAACTACAGTGAAAAGCTTGAGGAAGGATATCCAAAAAGTTTGACCCAAGTCATACAGTTTAAAGACAATGGTATATATATATATGTGTGTGTGTGTGTGTGTGTGTGTGTGTGTGTGTGTGTGTGTGTGTGTATATATATATATATATATATATATATATATATATATATATATACATACACACACACACACACACACACACCCACACACACACACACACACACACACACACACACACATATATATATATATATATATATATAGAGAGAGAGAGAGAGAGAGAGAGAGAGACAGCTCAAAGACAGGCCCTAGATTCACATGTTTAAAGATGTTTAAAGTATACAGCATGTACAACTAAACTCAAAGACAGTAAATCTTGCTTTTGAGGGACAATCCAGTGTGTTGACAAAAACTGTAAACACTACTTGCTCCGATGAAGGTTAAAATAAATGGTTAAAGATAAGCAGAAAGCGCCATGGAGGAATGATGACTCAAAAAAAAAAGGGAGTGCCAAAGGGCCGAGTAGGAATGGTGCAAGTCAAAGCTCCAGGTTCATTATGAGATTTACAGAGAAAAGATGCACATGTACAACCACAGTTTATGTAGAACAAGGGAGAGGTATTTTTCGGACATGGAAGATGCAGTAACAACTCTCGCGTTCTGTTTGCAGAAGTAAACAGATTAACAAACCCTCCAGCTCCACTGCCATTAGAACTAATTTCCACATCTAAGTGCAATGAGTTTGCATTGTTCTTTAATGACAAGGTTCAGGGCATTAAAAATGCCATCAATTTCACAACACAAATAACAACCCAGCAGCCACCTAGACATTTAGAGCTGATTCACTTTGCACCTCTTACTGACAAAAGTGTCCAAGAGATTGTCACCAGTCTGAGTTCATCTACATACTACCTTGATGTGTTACCCACGAAATTTCTGAAGTCTGTGCTCAATAGTTTGCTATCACCACTCGTTTGCATATTTAACATGTCACTTCAGTCTGGAGTCTTTGGCCCACAGAAACATAGAGAAAGTGTCAGCAGTCACTCTAAAACCTACAAATCAGGCTAGAAATCTAGGCGTAATAAATCAAATCAATAACATCTGCAGCTTTTACCATGTAAAAAACATTGCAAAACTCAAAAGTATACTGTCTAACTCAGACTTGGAGAGACTTATCCATGCGTTTGTCTTCAGTAATGGCCTGCTCACTGGCTTCTTCAAACGAGCGTTAAGACAGCTGCAGTACACCCAGAACACTGCTGCTTTGGTCCTGACTAGAATCAGGAAGTACGAGCACATGCGTCCTGTGCTCAGGTCTCTGCACTGGCTCCTGTGACTCAGGGAAAAGACTTTAAAGCAGCTTGTGAACAAGTCTCTCCATGGCCTAACACCAAAGTACATCTCTGACATGTTAGTGCCATATGAACTATCTCACACTCTGAGGACTTCAGGGTCCGGCCTCCTGCTGGTGCCCAGAGTCAGGACTAAACATGGGGAATCAGAGTTTCAGCTTTATGCAACTAAAACCTGTAACAATCTTCCCTATGGCACTTTCTTTATTTACTTGACATAAACGTGTCTTGCCCCATTACAGATATATTGTAAAAATAAATAAGTCCACTATGTTCTGGCTACATCTAATTATAAAGTGTTTTATTGTCCGATAATCAGGACGTATGCATTAGCATGGTAGTTGTTGTTAGCATTATCATGGTGCCAAACCTCTGCTCTGGTCTCTGAAATTATGAAAAGCATTTTAAAATCAACTAGTTCTGTTTTTCACATTTTACAGGACAGTAAAAATTAAGTACTACACCTTTAACCTGGCCTGATGGTGTATCCATGGAATTAGATGTTTCATACCATACTATGTAACATTCCAACAAAATAATATGATTTCTATAAACACACACCCTTCACCAGAAAGGTTGCATAGTGCACCTTTAAGCTTCTGTTTTTGTGTGCCGCAACAGTTTTGTTGTGCAAATGGACGCCCATACCTTGCCGGGTGATCCACCTGTTGAGGCAGATGAAGAGCAGGATGATGATGGTGGAGAGCAAAAGGACCACCAAGATCACCCAGAGCCACAGGTAGTCCCTGAGCAGATCAGCCATCCCCAAATCAGGAAAGCAGGGCCCCTTCTCTGGATGCACACACTGTGCTACACAGCTCTGCTCTGAGCCAGCGACTGCACGGGTTAGAGACCAGTCAGCACTTCCCCTTTTTAAAGATGGGTCTCTCTCTCTCAGTCTCTTGGGAACAGATTAGTCAGCTGCACTGGTCCATAGCTATAAGCTGTTTAGTTGTAGACCAAGGAACTTTGCTGCCTGCACCTTTAATCAGTGTTCCTTATAATTTTATTTATTTATTTATTTTATTTTTTTTGCAAATTGGGTCAGTTAGTGTTAGTGTGTGCTGCTAACTATGGTTAAACTCTGCCACTGCATTTTAAGAGCCTGTGACATCACACACCTTTGCTCTGATTAGGGTGGAGTCAGACACACACCTGGTGGTGCGAAGTCAGACACACACCCATAGCAGTACATCAGACAGCATCACACTACTTGATGACCCTTTTTTGTCTGTCAAATGCAATCAAGAAGTTTCTTGTAGGTCAGTCCATATAAAACCATTCATGTGTAGGGAACTCCTGTACACATCCTCCTCCCTCTGACCGGATGATCTTGCATTTTAGGCCAGGGTAACACTTATGTGAAATCATATGCGAACATAACTAAATAAATTGCCTCCTTATTTGGTCATAAAGGTTGTTTAAGCCTAATCTCTGTTGGCCATAACCAGCCTGCTTCCTGTACTCTCTACAAATAACTGAGCTATGAATCATACTGCATCATATTTTATTCAGCTATAGTCACTTTTCCCATTCAATAACATTGTTTTTGCACCAAAAACCTATACATGGAGTTTCAGTCACTCATGTTTGAGCATGGCTTGAAATGCGAATGAGGCAGTGGTTACCAGACTGATATCTCTATGTATAAAAAATACCCACGAATACACAAGCCATGAAATTACTACTAACAAGCATTTATTTCAGACAAATAAACAGCATAAGCAAATTTTCCATAATTTGTTTGGCATTTTCACTATTTGCACATATTTGCCTGTCCCCTCAGTCAACTCTTTAGTCCTCCAGACCGCGTCTCCCCGGGTCAAATGCAGAGGAAAAATTACCTTATGGGGACAATAAGGATTAACCTATAACATAATAACACATTAGTTTCAGATTTAAAAAAATCAAAAAATGTGCCAGCAATTTAAAAAAGCTCCATTTATAGTAACAAACCGCCTTCACTCTCCAGACTCCACTGTGACTCTGAGAGCCTTATAAACTTCATTAGAATTCATATTAGTTTCACATCAGCTTGTATAGTTAAGCTGAAACAACGGTATGCTCATATAACAAAAACTATGTGAAAACTATAGGGTTGAGAATGCAAAGTAACATGCAGTTCACTTTATAGGAGAGGCTATTATGTGCTTTACTCAGAAATGACACAAAAATCACTGTTTCATATTTATATGATAAGCTTTCTTAAGAAATGTTTCATTGTTAGGTTTTACTTGTGTAATATTTGGAAGTATCTGACACTTTGACAAAAATAAAATTATTTTGATTATTAGTATGCACAGGACATCCCTCCTGTGAAAGCTCAGAACCTCCAGAATTCAATCACTGAGCTGCAGAGGCTGCACTAGCACTGATTAATTAATGAATGGCTGCAGGTGCTGGGGCTTAGGTAGTGACCATTCAGATCAGAGAAAGTCATTTTAGATTTAAACCAAACGGATTTCAGCATTGAAACTGGCAACTCAAATGAGAGACTCATGTGAGGCTCATCCTGCTTTCTGCTTGGATAATGCGCTTGAGAACCAAAACAACAATATTATAACATAAATAACTTAACCATTATGTCCAATGATTTTGTTATTAAGAATAAATCAGCATTACAGTTGGAATTTCAAAAACTAAATCTTGCATTTAAATGTCAAGATATAACATTGAACTATAAGTGACACCAGAGAGCGGGTAAAAAAGTAAAGCAAAAAGTATTATACAAGGGGTGTAATGTACGGTATATGAGGATGTCTGGTGGTATAGTGGTAATTCACATTATACTACTACAGTATTGATTGGTACTAATGATTGATGACATGATGATGACATACAGAGCTGGCAGTTTTGTATAGTCTAACAGCAGCAGATTGAAATACCTGCAGAACCTCTCCTTCACACAATGAGGGTGGAAGCTATCCAAAGAACATGCACAATAGCAATAGCTACACCTCCAGCTTTATGATTCCTCACTGCTGCAGCAAGTTGTCCCAGCGTCATTGAAGTTTGGATCAAATGAAGAGCACAGATACCTTAAAAGTCCTATATTACACAAAATGTATTTTAATAAGGTTTTAGCCATGTTATAATGCTGTTACCTTTTCAAAACCATACCTGGAGTTGTGCTTTGTTTCATTCCCACATGTTTGAATAATCCTGGATTATTAGTCTATCTGCATCTCCAAAACTCAAAATGCTCTGTTTCCTTGTGATGTCATGTGGTGGTAGTTTTCAATTTAACAGCGACCTTTCACCTTTTTTTCAGCAGAGACTGGCAATCCTACGGCTGAAACCATCAAAATGATTCTAGTGAAATTGTATGGAGTTTAAAAATACTTGGAGCACTTTCTGTATTATCTGTAATTGGTCTCAAAAATTCTAATTTATGAAGAAAAGTTGAAAAATATGTTGAAAATTACTGGAAGTAGAGAGTTCTATTTTAGATAGTTTCATATTAATGACATCACACTATGGAGAATTATATCCAAACGTTTGGCACAAAAGAAACCTATATTTCTGATACTTTACACATGATTTCAAAACAAAATGTATGTTCTTATATTTTTATGTGTCAAATAATTTCTGTGTACATTACAGGAGTTTTGGGTCAGTGCACTACATTGCTAAGTAACAGCTTTGGAATGCCCTTGTGTGATGTCATGATTTCAAACCAGGAAGTAAAATTTGAAATCTAAAATATTGCCAAAATGGGAAATACAAATAAATAAATAAATAAATAAATAAATAAAATGCTCTTAACTGTGTTTTAGTAAAATGAGTAGTCCAACCTGTCATATGCACTTTAAGATGCTCTCCAAAGGGCGCCCTCTACAGGCAATGACAAAATGTAGTAGCATTAGAATATTCATTTTCTACCGTAAATAAAGTGTACACAACCTGCGCTGCCCACACAACCATGTGAAAATGTATTATGTTTGTGTTACAAAAGTATTACATGATTTTTTTATTTTTATTTTTTCTTCCTTATTATGAAAGCCTGACCGGAAGCGCATGTAGTCCTGCCGCGCTAGCTTTCCCGTAGCTGTGATGTTAGCCTGTTTGTTTGGACACTCCTAGCTCACGTTACCTAGCCCCAGCGGTGACAGCCTGGCCCCCGGAGGACACCATGGCTGAGGAGGCTTCGGGATCTACCCTGTCGACCCACCATGGCGGTAAATAACGCCTCTACCCGGGCTGACCTCCTCAAACCGGGGCACTTTATCCAGCGGCCTCTGCATCCATGACAGCATTAGCATTAGCATCTTCAAGGCGACGTGTCACTGGCTGTCAGATCCTCGCGTTAGGCATTTAACAACTTGCCACCTGCTAGCGTTAGCTCGTTTGCATCCCGATCTGTTTGCAAAATCTGTTTGTTTCATTGCATGTTCGGTATCGTAGCTAGCGTGTAGTGCATCGTCTCTCTCCATAGCCTCTGGGTTAGCTTTGGGCAGAGCCAAACGTGCCACGGCCGTATACACTAAATATGCGAAAACCTAATCTCCATCATGTTATCCATCTGCTTTAGACCTAGTTTAGATCTGAATAAGTCGTAGTTTGGACATGATTTAATCCTGGTTTAGACCTGGTTTAGTCCTGCATTAAATGTTGTGTAGTTTAGTCTTGGTTTAATCCATCGTAAGCCCTGCAAAGGTTAGGATTTGTTTGTGGTTTTGGCCTGTATTATCCTTTATTCTACTTTATCTTATTTGAGACCTGCTTCAGTCTGGTCCCTGATTCAGTCCTGCTTTGAACATGGAGTCCTGATTTAGTCCTCCTGTCTTAGTTCTCGTTTAAACCTAGCTTAGTCCTGGTTTAATCCATCGTGAACCCTGCAAAGGTTAGTTTTGGCCTGCATTATCTTTTATTTTGTCCTATTTGAGACCTGTCTTAAATCTGGCTCCTGGTTCAGTCCTGGTTTGAACCTGATGTAGTCCTGATGTAGTCCTGATGTAGTCCTGATGTAGTCCTGATGTAGTCCTCCTGGTTTACTCCAGCATTACATTTTATTTAGTTTAGTCCTGTGTAATCCATCGTCAATGCTGAAAAGATTAGGACTTTGTTGTGTTTTGGCCGTTATTATCATTCAGTCTACTTTGAGATTTGAGTTTGGTTCCTTGTTCAGTCCTGCTTTGAACATAATGTAGTCCTCCTGGCTTAGTTGTAGCTTAGTCCTGGTTTAATCCATCTTTAACCCTGCAAAGGTTAGAATTTAGTTGTGGTTTTGACCTGCATTGTATATGTACTTTTGCCTATCTGAGATTTGAGAGTCTGGTTCCTGGTTCAGCCCTGCTTTAAACCTGATGTAGTCCTGGTTTAGTCCTCCTAGTTAAGTTTTAGTTTAGACCTGAGGTAGTCCTGGTGCAGAGTGGATCTGGTCTAGTCCTTGTGTAGTCCAGTGCAAGATCTTATTAAAAAGTCCTGGTTTCACTAACAGTCCTGGTTTAAATTTGCTTTGAGCTGATCATAGTCCTAGTCTCTAGTTCTGTTGGAAATCCTAGTTTAATCCTTAATCCTAACTGCTGTATGGAATGACCAGAGGTGGGTGGTACTGTAGTTACGTTTACTTGAGTAACATTTAAAGAAATTGTACTTTTCAGAGTACTTTTCTAGCCGCATACTTTTACTCCTACTTGTAGGTAATATTTTTATTGAAGTAACGGTATTACTGCTTGAGCAAGTTGACAAGTGACAAAAGCTTTACGTTGACAAGATGAAATAATTTGTTTCTTGCACCGCTCCTTCATGATTTGGTTTGTCTCATTTTTATGTCATCCTTATTGCCAGATTTTATGTATGAATTAATTATTTTGTCCTTCCTTTTTTCAGTTCAAATTATAAATGAGATCACCAACTCTTACTTTTTTACACTTAATTTAGTAATTTCTTGGACCATACTTTGTACTTATGAGTATTTTTTCAAAGTAATATTGCTCTTACTTGAGTACACTTTTTGGCTACTCTGCCCACCTCTGCGTATGGTGTATTGCATGGGTCTGACTTTGTGATATGCTAACTGTTAGCCTGCTAGTCCTGTCAGTGTTTAACCTGGATCATATGGAGCTCATTTTGTCCGTATGTCTCTGCCTGAGACCAGTGAACTGTGGTGCTTAGCCTCAAAGAACCAGGAGGCTGCTTGCATCCAATGCTACCAGCCTAAATGCTCCTGCAAGAAATCAATAGTGAAATTTGAACTGCAGCCTTGTTTCATAGCTCCAATGCTTACTCAGTAACCTGATAGTCATGACTTCAGGTAGGTTTGATAAAATACGAACAAGGCACTTATATAGGACCACAAATGTGCATAAATACTTTTATAAAACCATTTTTTATCTATTCTGTATAAGAATTAACAACCAGATGTTCTATGTATGTATTGTTTCAAATGCTCTGAGTTGTAATAGTAGCTGGGTGTGTGGTAGCTCTGTACTGTGGTCACATGATAGTCCAAAGTAAAGGTTTCCACTCATCTGTCTGGACAAAAGTGCACTTTGTCTTTGTCTAGAAACATAAGCTCCGGAAAACATGTCAACATCTGTACACTTGACTTGAAAATAAAATAGTTAATTAATTATTCTTAAAGGTCCTGTGTTACACTAAATTGACTCTTGTGAGCGTTAAGCCATGTTATAATGTTGTTACCTCCTCAAAAACATATTTGGAGTTGTGTTTTGTTTCATTCACATATGTCTGAGTGATCTTTTGTTATTAGTCTACATCTCTAAAGCTCCAAATGCTCTTTTCCATCTTGTGATTTCATGCAGTAGTAATGTTCAAGTTAACTGCTACCTTTTACATTTAGTTCAGTAGAGACGGGCAATTCCAGGGCTCAAATCATCCAAATGATTCTAGTGAAGGTTTTCTGAGTTTATAAACACAGTGGAGTCCTTCCTGTACATGGCATCATACCGTGGAACTGGGCGTTTTCTGTTTTAAAGTAGAACTCAGCCTAATATAGGGTTTGTGTGTTAAACATGTGTGAATGAAACAAAACACAATTCTAGGTATGTTTGTGACGAGGAAACAACATAACATATAACGTAGATCAGAAAATGTAATGGGGAGGGACTTTCGGAGAGCCAACATCTGACTGCCATCTCGGAGATGTTGCATGGTGCCCCTCCAGACAGTGGTGCCTCTGCTCCTCTGACAGACACGCCCCCAGTGTGTGCTCTCAGCTCAAGCTCTACCAGCCCCATTCTTTTTGCTTGACTTTGCCTCAAACATACTTCTTATTTTCCAACACTACTTGCTACCTCGTTTGTATTTACCATGACTTCTTGGACAAAATGGGCGCTCGGTTGTGAAAATGACTACTTTATTTGTTATTCTGAAAGATGAAACGCAGTGAGTGGTTGGACTTTGGGAATCTGCAATAGAAATGAAACCAAAATGTATTTGCTTTGGAACAACATCCCAAACACCGCCTCCAGAATATTGGCTATTTAAACTTGGACTTACTGGGAAGCTGATTCTGCAATCTGAATATTTCTACAGTAAATGGAGCAGACGAGCCTGGAGCTGTAAGTAGCCTAACCCTAATGCAAGTTCATGTCGAAGCCACTCACGCATAATAGCTGTGTAACCAGACTGTATAAAGAAATCTGTTACATGTCTTATAGGCTGTATTACAAACATTATCATAATGGTGAGGGTCACTTTGACATGACATATGACGATATATTTGTAATGATGGTTTTACAGTACATTCACATCAACCTATTACTATGCAACTGAATACATTTATTAGAAGTAGCACTTGAGTCCAGTGTCCCCACCATATACTCCATTGTACTTCATTATAGTTATTGTCGAGGGACACAGATAACAAAGATGTAAAAAGTCAAAGAGAAGAATTGATCATTACAAGTGTCTTTATTATACAGAGATTTGACACTGTTACTGTTACATTATGAACATAACGCTGGTGCTATTATGCTCATAAGATACTCCGTCTACAAATGCTACTGAATCGTAACTTTGGCATGCATTTTAGGACACATCACATCAGTCACACAAGCCAGAGCCAACTAGATGCTGGGCCATTATTGAGAGGAAAAGATGTGTTTACACAATGCAAAATCACTTAACAGTAAGGATTTTACTCACTTTATCAAATACCACATAATCAAAGTGCTAATATATAATATGTGCATATTGATACCAAGTTAGTGGACTGTATAATGATGAAGATACTGGATTAATTGTGTGACTAAAACTGTTATTTTTTTTTTTTTTTTTGTTCACTAGTAATTTCCAGGTGACGTTCAACTTCATCCTAACTGTTTGCCTCTTGTTTTTTTTCCCCACCACGCTGGACTCTTTCTGCTTCCTCGGCACCTCCATCCCCCAGGACCTTAAGTGGGAGCCCACCATCAGCTCTGTCATCAAGAAGGCCCAATAAAGGATGTACTTCTTGCGGCAGCTGTGGAAAGCCACGCTGACCGCTTAGATGATGGTGCAGTTCTACACTGCCATCGTTGAGTCCATCCTCATCTCCTCCACCACCAGCTAGCATCAACATCTGTTAAAGCATCCAGGCGTCTGGAAAAGAGAACAAAGATGTTTATCAGCATGAATTGAAAATTTGGATTTATTGTTTTAAAAATTTTTTTTTTATTTTAGAATCTATAACAAATAAAATATTTTTTTCAACTTTCATATACTTACTGTTTTCCTCTACACGCTGGCCTGTAGTTTACATACTCAATGCAGTGTATATTTTGGAAAGCAGAAATGTTCAAACAGTTGAACTGTAGAGCGGGGTGGGCATTCATGCAGGTACCAGAAGCAGGTAGCTGATGTATCAATGCCTTGCAACCTAAACATGAAACAGGCAAACTTTTTTGTAGCAATTTACTCATGTAAACATTTATAGTGTGTATGTCTCAGTGCAAAGTTCAGTAATTACCACTGGTAAATAAATGTAAATGTTCTTAGGATTGACTGTGAAAAGACTACAAATAATTGACTTTGAGCATGTGATGAACATTGGCCCAGACCCCAAACTGACTGTAGGAATGTCATAGTGCCAAATTATGTTGCAATATTAAAGAGGATTTTTTTTTCCCCAAGAGGAAGTATTATTCAAAATTAACTTATGTTAGTTATGTTGATGCATGGCAGTTTTTCATAAATGTCCAAAAGCAGGATACAAAAAGATACACTACACAAACCTGATGCGATGTGCAGTAGTTTCATTAGTGGGATGCCGCTGATTGTGTTGTGAGCGCGCTAAAAGGGGGAGAGACGGGAAGCAAAGGGACTCGCAAATGTGTTGTTTTCTGCAAATATAGCATTTTCAAAACAATAAAAGGTAACATGGTGCTCTAAATAAATACATCTAAGTGTTTTGGCAATTGATAAGAAATAAGTATAACATCCACATTTGGCTCATTCCCAATTGGTTGCATTCACATTTTAGAATGTGATGATATATTATATACAGTTTAAACTAGAAGGTTACATACACTATATGAAAAGACACATATGCCTTTTTCTCACTGTTTGACATGAAATCAGACTAAACCTTTCATGATTTAGGTCAATTATGATTACCAAAATGATTTCTATTTTCTAAATGCCAGAACAATGAAAGGATTGAACTGATTTTTAAAGAAAAAATGTCATTACTTTCTCAGAGTCAGATGTTTACATACATTTCCTTAGTATTTAATACCATTATCTTTAAACTGTCAGACTTAACAAAACTAGCAAGTTTGTAGGCAGTCTCACTCGCAAATGCCTTTTCAGGTCTGCCCATACATTTTCAATAGGATTGAGATCAGGGCCATCCTTAAGCTATGTCATGTGAGCCCAACCTATTAGAGATGATTCCTCAATGATGATTAAAAAAAACAAAAAACATTTCATTGCAGTATATTGTGTTGACTGACATTTTCCCTTCACTTGTGCAGAGTTGCCGGAGCAGGACAGGGCTGAGCTGCTCCGCCTCAAACAGCAGCTGGAGGCAGAGTTCAACCAGAAGAGGGCCAAGTTCAAGGAGCTGTACCTCTCCAAAGAAGGTAGGCCACACAAGACTCTAGAACAAGCCTCTGCACACAAATTGCACACTTACTGATTATCAGACAATAAAATGCTTTCTAATTAGATGCAGACTATACTGGGGTGGGCACATTTTGTACTTACATGGGGAAAAATTGAGTACATTGTTTTGTCATGGTGGTAATGCTAACATCAACTGGCATGCTAACATGTGCTTCCTGATTATTGGACAAGAAAATGCTTTCTAATAAGATGCAGGCAGCACACAGTGGAATTATTTTGACCTCACGAGCTGCTTATACAATATATACTGCCTGGCCAAAAAAAAGTCATCACTAAAAAAAGGTCACACACTGTAATATTTTGTTGGCTTTAGCTTTAATTACAGCACATATTCACTGTGACATTGTTTCAATAAGCTTCTGCAATGTCCAAAGATTTATTTCCATCTAGTGTTGCATTCATTTTTCAGATCATCAATGCAAGATCAAGATCTTGCATTGATGATGGTAGAGTCTGACCGCTGCACAAAGCCTTCTCCAGCACATCCCAAAATTCTCAATGGGGTTAAGGTCTGGACTCTGTGGTGGACAATCCATGTGTGAAAATGATGTCTCATGCTCCCTGAACCACTCTTTCACAATTTGAGCCCGATGAATCCTGGCATTGTCATCTTGGAATATGCCCGTGCCATCAGGGAAGAAAAAATCCATCAATGGAATAACCTGGTCATTCAGTATATTCAGGTGTCAGCTGACCTCATTCTTTGAGCACAGACTGTTGCTGAACCTAAACCTGACCAACTTGAGCAACCCCAACCTATTTGCTCAGTTAAATCCAGGTGGTGACTTTTTTTTGGCCAGGCAGTGTATCTGTACTGGGGAAATAAAAATGCTGCTCAGATACATGGGAAAAATTTGCGTACGGGCCATAGACTGTATAAAGAAGTGGACTAAGTGAGTGTGACATCACTCATAGCGTTTTGCTCCAGCCAAATGCAACTCATCGCGGATAGCGGTTACGGGGCGAATTTGGAGCCAGGCTCCATATTTGGAATTCCGACCACGAGTATCATAGCAACCAAAGAGCCCATCTGGAGTGAAGCTGTGGAAGGTAACGCCCCTTCCCTCCTTCACCGGTGGTTTAACAGGGAGCGGGCGTTTAGCAGCATTGTCAATCAAACCTGTTGCTAATGCTAGCAGGAGCGACTTCAGGGAAAGAAGGCAGCTGACGCTTATTAATGTTCATATCTTGAGTGACGGACACAAGAGTGAAATAGAAATTCCAGGATCATGTAGAAAGGGTCAATATGAACATTTTAAGGCCCCAATGATGAGCCTAACAGCAGCAGTTACAGAGAGAGGGACAAGCTTTTTTTGACTGTAAAGTGACTTGGAGCCAGAATTGATGGAGCTGGAAGCGCAGCCCATAATCATATCCTATTTGAAACCCACCAGCTAGCAGATTAGCTATGTCCATTTATATGTACAGTCTATGGTACAGGCCCTTGAATCATCATCTGGATTGTACCGGTAAATGGACTCCAACACATGTCACTCGAGAAAAGAAGTGTCACTAATAATAATGATTAGATAAAAATTATCTTGTAATAATCTTTTGACCAAAAGGTATTGAGTTGCTATGTGACTGTGCTGTGTGTGCATGTGCAGAGGAGCTGAAGAGGCAGACCTTGGCTCTGGAGACCTCTCAGATGGAGCTATCATCGGTGCAGGCGCAGCTAGAGCAGGCACGGGCCGAGATGGAGACCATTAAAGCCGTGGCAACAGTGTCGGAGAATACCAAACAGGAGGCCATCGACCAGGTCCGCAGCCAGTGGCAGGAGGAGGTGGCATCTCTGCAAGCCATCATGAAGGGTACACAGCACTCTGGATTTGAAACATACCAGCCAAAACTTCTCATTCAATAGTCCAGCTGACAGAACTGAATTTTCTTATGCTATGGCTACTGCATGGATGACTGAGGAATTCTCATGCATTGTTTCTTTTCTTTATGTTTACTACTTTCTGCATCTTATATACATGCGGAAGACATTGAAGTATGAAGTGTATGAAGTAAGATACATGAAATTATGTAGCAAAGAAAAAAATTGAATTAACTGAACTAAACATTTTTTAATCTTTTATATTCAAAGCTTCAAAGGATCCATCCTTTGCTTTGTTGACAGCGCTGCAAACCCATTGGCTTTCTCTCAGTGAGCTTGATTAAGTTTCCTGAAATGGTTTTCACATCACAGGTGTGCCATGTCAGGGTCAAGAAATGCCAAAAGTGCAAAGCAGTGATCAAAGCAAAAGGTGGCTATTATTTATTTTTTAATCTAAAACAGTTCATTTTTTGTTTACTATACTCCCCATGTTCATTTATAGTTTTGTTGTCTTCAGTGAGAATCTACAATGTAAATAATCACGGAAACAAAGAAGAAACATATATGAAACAATGTGCCCAAACTTTTGACTGGTAGTGTAAGTTATAATGTTCCTCATCAAAAAACATACCTGGAGTTGTGTTTTGTTTCATTCACACATGTTTAACATGCAAACCCTACACACAAAACAGTTTGATGTCATGAAGTAGTAATACAGAAATTGCTCCACTGTATTTTGAAACTTCATACACCTTCACTAGAATCATTTGGATAATTTCAGCGCTGAAATTGCCAATCTCTACTTAAGGTAAAAACGTAGCTTTTAACTTGAAAAGTACCACTACATGACATCACAAGCATTTTGAGCTTTGGATGTAGACAAGGTAATAATCCAGGATTACTCAAGTATAAATGAAACAAAACACATTGTTATGTTTTTGAGGCAGTCACAACATTGTAATTTGGCTTGCAGCTCACAAGAATTCATTTTGTGTAATATAGGACCTTTGAAAGTTTGAAATCGGTTAGCCCCAAAGTGTTCCATTATATGCGTGTGTCTTTGGTTTGAAAACACTTTGCTGGGGTTACTAGTAGGAATGGGTATGTATGTTTCTGGAGGTGGCATGTCATCTTCATGACTCCATGGAAATGGGAAGTTAAAACCATACTTTGAACTTTGTCAATTTGGATAGATTTTTTCTTTTTATGCTATACTGTGGAAGATATATATATATATATATATATATATATATATATATATATATATATATATATATATATATATATATATATATATATATATATATATATAAAAATATAAAATTTACACTGGTTTCATGAAATAGCGGTACTTCATTCAGACTGTTGTTCCTCCAGACACTGTGCGTGAATACGAGGTGCAGTTCCACCAGCGTCTGGAGCAGGAGCGGATCCAGTGGAACACATACAGAGAGACCATGGAGAGGGAGATGGGAGACCTGAGGAGGCGCCTCATAGGGGGGCAGGAGGAGGAGAACCTGGAGGATGAGATGAAGAAGGTACCAGTTCTTAGGCTGCACAGACTGGAGTCACAGAAGCTCCGTTATTGAATGCATGATTGTGGGGTGGACACTCTTTCATGACTGCAAATTTGAGTGAAGACAGAATGCTTCATGAAGTATTACAGCACAGAATAAATGCCTATGAAGTAACCGTACTAACCTGAAGTACTATAGCAGCACTTAATGCATACATCAACTAAATCTGAGCTTTCTTCCAGTTTTAGTGACCAGTCTGCCCTCCTCTGACTAAAAAAAAGGCAAACCTTTGTTTGCCTTACCAAAGTAGCAGTAGTTGTAGTCCTAGTACTAGTACTAGTATGTATGGATGTAATGTAAAAATGTGTTATAGGCCCAGGAAGATGCAGAGAAACTGCGCTCGGTGGTGATGCCCATGGAGCAGGAGATTGCTGCTCTGAAGGCCAAACTGGCCTCATCTGAGGAGAGGGTCAAGGAGCTGGAGGCCTCAAAGGTCAGTTCTAGACCATACAATCTTATATGAATCCATTCAAATTGCAATTTTGATTGAATTTCACCTTGTAGCTCTAATGCAACACACTTAAATAATGGTGTCAAATTAAAGACATGGAAATGTAATGTTGCATTGTCAGGTGAAGGAGCTGAACCATGTCCTGGAGGCAGAGAAGTCGTGTCGCACAGATTTGGAGATGTATGTGGCAGTGCTCAACACTCAAAAGTCTGTGCTGCAGGAGGACGCAGAGAAGCTGCGCAGAGAGCTTCATGAAGGTATACCAAATTTTGAAGTATGATATAATTCTGAAAATATCATGAGAAATGATAATACTGAAATCAATTTATGCCTCTTTCACAATAACCTTAAAGCAGGATAATCACAGTAAAAGTGCATCATATTAAAGTGAATATGCCAGGTTAGACTACTCATTTTACTAAAACATCATTACTTTTAAAACATCATTATATTTAAGATTTTTCAAAAAAAAACCTTTTTTTCCCAGTTTGACAATTTTTTTGATTTCATATCTTACTAGTTGTAAATATCAAACCACCACAATGGGGAATTCCATAACTGTTACCTAGCAACCATGCTGTACACTGGGCCAAAACTCCTATAAAATACACCTCCATTTTTATTTGACAAATAAAAAGTACAAGAAAAGACCTTTATTTTGTTGAAACGATGCTTAAAGTATCAGAATTATTTTTGTGTGTGTGAATTTAAATTTACAACAGTTATTATCTCACCAAATTAAGTCAAAAGTCATCAAAACCTGTCTTACACACTTTAAACCTAATGTAATCAGTAATATATAAATAGTACAATGAAACACTCAAGTACTTCTAGTATCTATAATGTATCATGTAAGTGAAGGGTGTCCAAGCTATGGCCCGGGGGCCAAATGTGGCCCAATTGATCATAATCAGTACATTTTATGGCAAATTTGAGTAATCCTACCAATATAACCTAAATAACATCACATCACATTGCATTGTTATAATATTAATATTTCAAGTCTTTTTTAAAGTAAGAAGTCAAAACTGTTGTTAAATGCACCCATCTGAATTATTCACTGTGTTGACCACTGGTCTGTGGTCCTCCGTGTCGAATATTTTTTGAGATATGGCCCTCGGAGAAAAAAGTTTGGGCAACCCTGATGTCCTGTATTGGACCATCTAAAGCTCAACTCAAATGTCATCATACACGCCTAATACTACATCATATTGAGGAAAAGCTTCACACTAATGTGAAGAAAAGGTACACGCAGTAAATATGGAGCCTGAAAAAATATTGTTCATCTAGCAAATATTGAGTGACAAGTCGATTTAGTTTTTATTAGGACAGGCCTACATGAAGGTCTCCTCCTCACAGGCACTTATGATAGAGCCCTGGCCAGTGCTCTCATGTTAACCCTGTTTTTTTGTGTGGGCTCAGTGTGTCATAAGCTAGAGCTGGAGCGGCAGCAGCACAACCAGCTCAAACATACGTGGCAGAGGGCCAACGACCAGTTCCTAGAGTCCCAGAGGCTCCTCATGAGGGACATGCAGAGGATCGAGAGCGTGCTGTCCTCAGAGCAGCTGCGCCAGGTGGAGGAGATGAAGCAGAAGGACCAGGTATTTGTAGTAGCTCAGTTGGTATTGTTCATCCACTGAAAGGTCTACAGCTCGAATCCCACTCTCGGCATAAACATTTTTGGAAAAATGGGGAAAATTACCAGTGAATCTGACCATTAAATCATAGTACTTAAGGGTTTTTTATGTTGCTATTTTGTGCATAAATCACGATATGAACATTAATAACAGACAAATTAGATGCCTTCTTTACCAAAGGTTGCTCCTGCTAGCGTTAGCAACAGGTTTGATTAACAGCATTACTAAGTGCATTACTCTGCTAAACTGGAGGTGCAGGCAGGAAGGAGCATTACTTTTGCTCCGGAAAGGCTCTGTGGTTGCTATGATATTTGCAGTCGGACTTGGCTCCAAATTTGCCCCTATAACTGCTAGCTTTGATGAGCTTCATTTGGCTAGAGCCGAACACTATTGGTGATGCCACACTCCCTTAGTTCACTTCTTTACACAGTCTATTATTGTTCCGATACAGCTCAGGATCATTCTAAAGCTATTCAGGAAAGGTTCATTTCTGTCCTGTGAATGTGACTTTTAGTATTGAATCTTGTACAAATGAGTATCTAGTTTCAATACTAGTTTTAGTATCGATTAGTGTCAGATTTTCAAGTATTCAGTTTTAAAGGGCAATGTGTTAGAAAATGAATAGAAATAGTGCATAAAAAAGCACTTGTTTGTGTTCAGGAGGAGGATGAGAAGCAGAGGCTGAGTCTGGTAAAGGAGCTGCACGAGGAGGACACAGCAGACATGACGGAGCCCACGGAGGAGCTGTTTTTGAGCGTGGAGGAGGTGCGTCATGTGGCAGTCCTTTGTGAGATGCTCCACTCTGTCTGTTTGCTAAGTTAAAATTGTTTTAACTATAATCACCATTATCCTGTGCCTTATAAGTAAAAGGGCCTTTACCTGATCTTACATCATGCATTGTAGTAGGGAGGTCACAATATCAAATGTTTGAGTTTCGAGTGTTGAGTTAGAGTTGCCCTCCATTCCGTAGCTTCTAAAACCCTTATGATTAACCTACCGTGGCCAAAATTGTTTGCGGTAATTGAAAAACACTTAATATTGACATCCCTACTGTATAGTAAAATCTGCTAATTAAGAAAAAAGACTAAAATATAATCTGTTTCATTTTCATAGCATTTTCTCTGGTAATATTTAAGGTAATTATTATTAAATTAGTTAACTAATACAGAAGCTACAGACTAGTGATGTGATGTTTTTGAACGAGTTGGTTCTTTTGAATGGTTCCATTTCAAACGGTAAGCACACTCCCACTCCCAGTTTGAACCATTTTAAATAAATCTGTGTTGCAGTCTCAGGCTAACCACAGTGCACACGGCTCCATGCACTCTCTGGACACAGACGTGGGAGCGGGGACGCCAGTGGACCCGTACAAGGACAGCCTGAGGAGGGTGCAGTCCACAGATAGCCTGGGCTCCTCCACCTCACCTCAGCAAGGCCTGGGTGGGCACAACCACAAAGCCAAGTCCGCCAGCCACCTAGATGAGTCGGACTTTGGCCCTCTGGTGGGGGCGGACGGCGTGGCGGACAGTAGTTTTGGTGATGCGTCCTCTCTGAACTCCATCAAACTGACCGCCAGTCATTTTCTCCTGACCAAAGACCAGGAGAAGGCCATCAAAGCTATGACGCCGGAGCAGGAGGAGACGGCCTCCCTGCTCTCCAGTATCTCCCAGGCCCCTGACACGGCCTACTTGCTCCCTGCAGGCTACAGGCTGGTCAGTGACAGCGAGTGGAACCTACTGCAGCAAGAGGTATGACACCGAACAACACAACCAGCTATAGTTATAGTTAAGGTTAGGGTTTGGTTAAGGATAAGAACATGATTATGTTAAGGTGAGGAAAATGTTAGCAGAAGTTACGTTTTAAAAATGTATCACCTACTTGCCTTATCTCAACTTGCACCATAAAATAAAACAGTCAAATATGTAACATTTTAGCGCTGTTCATAGCAACAGAAGCTAACACGTGGCTGTGGCACCCCTGCCAACCTAAGGCAGGGGTGAACAACTTTGGCAAAATATGCATTTTTAAATTATTAGTGTTATGACAATTAAAAAATATGTTTTAAAATCCTAATTAAGTTCATATTGCATATTATAAACTTTCCCCAAAATATTAACGTCTGAAAAAGTTAATAAACTAATCCAAGAATCCCATGCATTTCACAACATGTTTGCAAAGATATAAAGTACAAGGTTAACAAATTTTAGACAGAATAAGACCATATGGAGACACAGAGGACATCTGACACACAGGGACATTTCAGAACATGTTTGTAGAGTTATAGTACTGGACAAATAAAATCTCTCAACTGGACAAAAGGTTGTAGGAGTGAAGATGTTTCGCTGCTCATCCAAACCCCTTCTTCAGTTCTGGTCAGATTACTGGTGGACACAGCCTTGTATTTACCTGAAGCTAACTACACTGAAACTCAAAACTTATGGTCTACAGGTTTCTCTTTGTAGGCTAGGTCTATTGTGCTACCCTAAGTGTGCTCTGTGCCTGAGTTCTACTCAACATAGTCATTCAAACCACTAATGAGTGATTTCACACCTGTTAGCATCCTGGCTAGGCCTATTGTTCTCTTAAGTAATCTGACCAGAACTGAAGAAGTGGCTTGGATGAGCAGCGAAACGTCTTCACTCCCACAACTTTTTGCCGAGTTGAGAGATTTTATTTTTCTTTTGCGATAGATCAGACCTGGATGACTGAGGGATTACACAGTTATCTATAGTACAGGGTGAGCAGCTTTTACACAAAATAAGACCCTATGCAGACATGGGGGCAATATATTAAAAACTTGCTGTCATTATACCTTTCATTTAGCTATTTCAGTTTCTCCCACCTGTGAAATGTGTTAATGGCCCTTATGAACAAACTACTGAAATACTTAGGCATAGACCTAAAGAATGCATCTAAAATAGTGTCTGTCTCTTTCCCAGTTGAAGAACGCTGGCCGTAAGCTTGGCCGCAGGTGTGAGCTGTGTTCTAACTATGAGAAGCAGCTCCAGGCCATTCAGGGACAGGAGGCGGACACGCGCGACCAGGTGAGTGTCTCTGTCTGAAACAGGAATGTCAAGTTTATTAGATTAATCAAAAATGCTGATTATTTAGGTTATTTAGGTCACAGTATAATAAGAGCTAAAAATAATGATCATGACAATTTTTGAATAACAATTTTCATTTATATTCAATCTGAATTTTGGCTCTTTTTGGCTTTCTTTTTTTACTTCAGAATGTTTGATTTCATAAAGCAGATCTCATACTGTAACATGTCTCACTTCACATGACCATCCTAAACACTACTCTGACTCCCTCCCAGGTGAAGAAACTGCAGCAGATGCTCCGGCAGGCCAACGACCAGCTGGAGAGGACCATGACAGAGAAACAGAGCCTAGAGGAGTCCATCAAACTGGGCAATGAGGAGACCACAGCTAAGGTTTGCAGCAAGACCATTTTTGCTTGGACTCAACCTCATTGTAACCCATCTCATCAGTGGACTTGTTTTTGCTTAAATATTCTTTAACAATTGTTTATGTACAGGTGTAGCACCAGAGTGAATATAATTTCCTCACATTTATTATTAACATTTTAATCAATAACCTGCATGTTAGATTTGTTTTATTCCATCACTATCAGGGATTTTGCTGTGTATTGTGCTACACAAATTGTTGTTGGACAAGTGAGCGCTTCCTGATCTGGGCTAACGCAGCATGTTTTAAAGATAAAAACATGCACACTAAGAACTGGCATCAGTCATCGTATTTTACAATGCAGCATTTTAACTAGAGGCTGCTAAAGGGGAGGGTGTCACCTACAGTATTCTAAGTCGCCATATCGTCTTCTCAAATGTGCATCATGACACCATTTTTGGGTGGAACTTTGGCTTGAACTTTGGTGTAAATAACTGTCCCTCCTGCGCTTGTACACAAAGTTAAACTTTGTAGAGTAGCATTGTGCCGTCATCATTCTATTTTAATACCATTACATAGACTCAAAGCTGATATTTTTTGACACAGCTTATCCAAATATGTGACGTGTTATTTATTCTTCAAGTAAATATAGAACAGACATTATGAGACCTTTGGAGCCAACAGCTTTCTGTAGACGGGATACATCACATGTGTCAAAGTCAAGGCCCGCGGGCCAAATGCGGCCCTCCACATCATTTTATGTGGCCCTCGACAGGGTAAATTAAAAGGTATGATGGTCTTAAAATCTCAATTTATCAGGAGATACACAGTTACACAGCCATATTTTTACATCTAGCCAAATGCATATGCAATATTTGTAACTAGAATAAGTAATAAATACAGAAACAGTTAATTAACATGTTGAAAAATGAGTTAGATTTATTTTACAACTGGCCCTTTGATAGCAGCCATTTTGCTGAGGGGGCCCTTGGTGAAAATGTGTTTGACACCTCTGGTCTACATGAATTGATTCACCCAACCCTTATTTTTCTGGACGACACTATATCAGTATCTGTATTTGTAGTTTTTATTTCCACAGTGTGATGATGTTTCCGATGAGGCTAATGTTTTTTTGAAAGGGGGGGTTTTATGAAAATTTGACTTTTGGAATTTCCAGCATGTCATAACATTGTTCCCTCATCAAAAAGCATGCCTGAAGAGGTTTTAGACTTCATCCATGCATGTTTGAGGTATCTTGCAATTTCTCTCAGCTCTATTCGAAACCTCCTTATGGTTAGCTGTATGAGCTTCTACAAGGCTCAGCCCTCAAGCCTTGTCACCCCTGCTTCGCATGGCAGTTTTTCATAAACACATAAGATCAGGATACAAAACCATACACTACAACTTCACAAACCTGATGCGATGTGCAGTAGTGTCATTAGTGCAGGGGTGTCAAACACATTTTCACCGAGCAAAATGGCTGCCCTCAAAGGGCCAGATGTAAAATAGATGTAATTACTTTTTTAACTTGTTAATTAACTGTTTCTGTATTTATTACTTATTCATGTTTCAAATATTGCATATTCATTTGCATAGATGTAAAAATATGGCTGTGTAATGACATATCTCTTAATAAAATGACATTTTAAAACCATCATACATTTTAATTTACCATGTTGAGGGCCACATAAAATTATGTGGAGGGCCCTGGTTTCAATACTGTGCAGGAGAAGTCCAGAGTTTTATCTATGATGCAACTAAACTGAACAAAAGCAAGCCGAGCTTTTTTGAGGCTCAGAGAAGACTACTTTGTGTGAATGAATTAATGAAACAAATGTGAATGAAACAAAATACAATTCTAGGTATGTTTTTGATGAGAGCGCAACAATATAACATGGTTAACAAGTCAAAAAAATAATGATGTATTGTAATAATGTGTTCTTTAATGCCTCATCAGTAATTCATCCCTATCAGACTTTACACCATAATAATTGTGCTTTCTCAAAATATGAAAACAGTACACATTATTTTCACCTCCTTTTTGAACCCGAGCCACGATGAGGTCATGTGAAGCCTGTTCTGCTCACATAGTTTTACACTTGTGTCAATGGCTGGGTGTGGGTGCTCTGCTCCATTCAGAGCTGTATTGTCTTCTGCATAAATTTGGCCTTGCTGTTAGGTGTGTACAATTCCAGCTGTCCTCTGACGTGATGTGGGGGAACTTGGATAATAAAATTACTGCAGCTTTGTACAGAGAGAATCCTGGGTGATGAAAGATGACACATCTTTATACATGTACATTGTTTGAAGTTATACCAATTAGGGCTGAATGATTTGGAAAATAATTCTAACTGTAGTTTTTATGGCAAGTATTGTGATTTATGTTTTACTAATAGTAATACCAATACTAATACTAAAGTTCACACTCTTCCAGGAGACAAAAATACTGAAATCTGAATCACATTTCAGCACATGTTTGTAGAGATCTTAATTACAGGGTTAGCAGTTTTTATGTAGAATAAAACAGGAGATTGTGTTGTTTGTGGAGAAAATTATAGTACTTAAAAAAAACTGCAGCCTTGACAATTTACAAATTGTGTCGATTCAAATTGCAATTTAGTTGCAGTTATTCTTGCAGCGCAAGGGACTATAATGTTAGTCTTAGCAGTTAATACCCCATAGATCACCATGTCACCAGTTTGAAACTACTGAACATTGCATCAGGTTTGTCAAGTTGTAGTGCATTTTGTATCATGCGTTTGTAAATTTATGAAAAATGGCCATGTGGGAGCAAGAATGACGTGGGCTGAGCATTGGACAGAATTGCACTGCTAACCATAAGGAGGGTTTGAATAGTGTCCAGGAGAGATCGCTAAAATACTCAAACATGCATGGATGACATCTAAAACCTCTTCAAGTATGTTTTTGACAAGGGAACAATGTTATAACATAGTAGAAAGTTACAAAAAGACAATTTTGTATAATACCCTCTCTTTTACAAAGCCAGACCAGTACATAACATCTCCTTTTTGGACTATACTGTGAGCGCAGATCAGAACGTGTCCCTGAGGCAGTGTTGCCATGGTGACGCAGTGTAGGTAATCTTGTGTCATGGTCCTGGCGGTGCTGCTCCCTGGACCATCACAGCTGATTCAGCAGCAGAATCACTGTGGAATATTTACTACAGTGAACAGCAAGACCCATCTGCTGCTTTGTTCAAAGGACTCCATGCCATATGTTTTTATGACAATCAGCACTGACCTGGGGAGAGAAGCTCTGTCCCACTGTGCTCCTGTGGCATTTTACAATTCAACCCTCACTAATTCATCCTCCTGACCTCATTTTAATGTGCTGATGCTAGAGAATCTAAAACAATACAATATTTAAATATGAATTAGTGTTGTATCTGACTAAACAAATTCTTGGTCGACTGAAGTCCTGTGCATCGATTAATCAACTAAAAAAGCATGCAGTGTGAGACTGGTAAAAGCTTATTATTAAGATCTTGTGCAAAAAAACAAAGCACAAGTACTAGTAAATAGCATTCTTAGAAGTGAAAAGGCATTAATTTACTTTTCATTTACTCCCAAAACTCAAAGCTTACTCAAAAGCATGTTTTTTTTCCCCCAAATGCTAAATAAAAACCTTTAAGAGTATCCAAAACCCTGTGATGATTATTAATGTTCCATGTCTCATTATGGTGTGGACCAAGTTTTTACTTATTTGAGTAAAAAACCTGGGACTAATTTCAGTTTCAAAATTTCAGTCCAGTATGGCTGACTTCCTGTTTGTTGCTTTAGGCTCGTCTCGGCTTTGTCCAATTCACACAACAGGATTTTTGCCGTTCCTGATCATCCTTCAAATTTATGTAAAAATCACTCCATGAGAATGAATCACATGATAATAATAAGAAACTGAGCAATTTCAATAGCCCCGGCCAGTTGGCTCGGGCCTAATTTAATTTAAGTGAATTAATCTGAACTGTAGAATCTAGTTTTGCAACTATCACTGGTGTTCTGTAGATTCTGTATCCTTTTAGAACATTTTAAAATAAAAGTATTATTTCAAAGTTTTGCTAAATTGATAGCAAAGTCCACTGAGAATTCGCAATAATAAGCAGTAATTATTTAAAGTTGTGAATGTATCCACCATTTGAGCTGGAGCAGTGTCTCCGCTCTGTAAGTAGTCAGCTGACTTCTCCTCACCTCACATGATCCTCACACAGCAGAGGCAGGACATCTGGACTCCATCAGAGTCATGCGACACTCTCTTCCTGACCCTTGGTCTGCGTGACCTCCTCCTGACTGTTGTGCTGTTTGTTGTTCGTTGTAGGTGGCGGCGCTGACGCAAAGAGTGCAGGAGTCCGAGTCTCTGCTGGGCACACTACAGCAGGCCTTCAACGAGGCTAAGCGAAGCACACAGGAGCAGATGGTCAGTCTCCAGCCAGCCTTATTATACATGAAGTGCATGTGACAGGTTTTCATGTTTGTCTAATCATGATTTGGTTTGGTGGGATAGTACCTGTGTAATACTTCATCATATTTTTACATCAGTTGAGTGGCAATTTGTGGAAAAAAAGTGTAGAAGAAAAGTGTAAAAATACAGTTGACAGTTAAAACTTTAATTTAACAAAATAAAGGTGCAGTCATTTATTCTTGTTATAGTCTAATATTCATTTATGTTTTTGCCCCTTGCTGACATTATGTTTGATCGGTAACAGTTGTGGATTTACCTCTACATATCACACACATCACACACATCAGTCCAACCAGCAAGTAAACCTATCAAAAAAATAAATAACAATAGAAAATAGAAAAAATAATAGAAAAAATAGAAAAATGATAGGTATGAATTTTAGTAGCACGTTACATACAGTGATAACTAAATTTGAGTGAACTATTCACTGTCATATGCACTTTAAGTAATATATTTTTCTATATGAAATAATAATTGCATTGCTCCAGACAAATGTACAAACTTTTATTTGCTAACTGTAGCAATGTGAGTCACTGTTGAAGGATGAGCCTCCGCTCATGTGCTGTGTTCCAGTCTGGTGGTGTGTGTGTGGGCAGGTCTTCATCACATTGTGGGGACTGAAATCTCTATACAGTCACTTCATGGGGACAACAAACATGGTTTTAAGTTATGGCTTTACTTGGGTTAAGGTTAGGCAAGTAGTAATTATAGTAAGGAAGTAAAATGCTGTACCTGATTTTTACAGTCTTAAAAATTGGAAAAACTGAACTACTTTATTTTAATGGAGTGATCTAAAATTATCCCTCACTTGCCTTATGCATTCCTAATTATTTACTGCAATGAGTAAAAAAAATAGACCGCTTTATAATTAGATGCAGACAGTACACAGCAGACTTATTTTGACCTAAAGAGCTGCTTGTATAATATATCGATACTGGGGGAAGACACTTTTTGCTCACATCCAGGGGAAAAAATGGGTACAGGCTCAGGTACATCTCTTTTAAGGTTAGCATCAGTTTCCAGAAAATCTATTTAAGCCACTGTAATGTCACCACAAAGCTGGCAAATCTATTATTTTTCAGAGTGTGCTGGTGCAATCCCGGGAGCAGTTGGTAGAGGAGATGAGCCGTCTGCACAGAGACAATGAAAACCTGCAGGGCAAACACCGACTGCACACAGAGCTGCAGCAACAAGAGGACTTCAGCATGCCCACCTCCATCAGTGTAAGTGCCCTGTCACCACAACGGTCATTACTGCGTTTACTTGCACAGAGAACTCCGAGTGTGCTAAACAACAACATTCAAATAGTTTTTTCCCCAAAAGCTTTCAGACCACTCTTGTCCCAGTCTACAGCAGATCAAATTACCAAATAGGTGGGAAGAGGGGGCTACAAGAAGTTCAGATATGTTTAGTAATTTAGCATTAGCACAAACTTTGCAGCTATAAATGCTAATATAAATGCATATAAACACACCTATAAATACAGAAATAAACAGATTGCTGGGTTTCATGTGAGATCATAACTATTTACTAGCCAATAATACACAGATGCTGGGCATCTAAAATGAATATTGGTAAATTGCAGATTTTTGTAATACACAAGGTTAATGAGTCTATTCACTAATAGAAACGATCAGGTTTAACATCTGTGAAAGGCAAAATATAATGTAACTGCAGTGCCCTCAGAGTGGACCACGGTCCATCATTAATAGGGAATTCTGGCCCCCCATCAGCCAGTATGGTGTCACATTTTTGAATCCACCATGAATACTAGCAATTGAAGCTCCGGTAGTTTTTAATTTCACTTTAACGTAGTGGACCAAAACAAAACTCGCTATTGTGCTGTGCAGGGACTGTAGCTTATTATTGCTGCTGACCTAAAGCAAGTCCGCGTTCAAGCGCAGGTCTAATATGTTCCTGGCTGTATACTTGTGCAGTTGAATGCCTCTCCCAGTCTGTGCCTAATGTACATTGGATTGTACTGTTACATGCAGCAGGTATCAGTACTTTTTCAGTACCTGTGTCAGTACCTTTCCAGTTCCTTTTTATACTGGATTAGGCCAGTTAAATTATTCACACTAAATTTAACTTATAATAGGTCATATTTTGTGTCTACTTTTCTACAGAAATACACCCATTGGTGCAACTGCTCTTATATGCCCTATATTTGATATTGTTGTACCATTTTCACCGGGATCTATTTGTAAGTTGAGCTTCAGTTTGGCTCCCTTCACCTCGTCCCACTCGCGCCCTCCCACTCTGTGATTCACACAAAGTGTTTTCATGCTCAAACCACTGACTGCCAGTTTGACATTCTCTACTCTCTATAAGACCACCTGTATACAGAAACACAGTCACCACCAATAGTCCAGGACAGTCATGCCAGCACTTCTCAGGCTCATATTGTGAAGGGATTAAAGTTGCAAATATCATCCGTTTATTCCATAGCAGTGTAAAATACAACGATCCGTGGGCTTTGTATCCACCAAACATGACAACAGTCACTATGTCTACATGCACGCCAGGAAAATCGATTTTTCAAATGCATGTATTCCCGGGAACATCAAATCTCAAAGATCCCAATAACACATCTAGAGAAGCCGGTATGTACTTGGATGCCCCCTGTATGTAACAGTGTACTCCAATTTGGATTAGGTGCAGACAGAGAGGCGTTCAACTGCACAAGGCAAGAATCAGCCAGGAAAATATTAGACATGTGTGTGGACATGTCCTCGCTCATTTTAGATCAACAGCCGTGACAAACTAGACTCTCTACCAAACACTTGTTTTGTTTTGCTCTGTTACATTAAAGTAAAAATTAAACTTCAATATGCTTATTTGTTCTGCGTTGAGCAAATAACTTGTGAATGCAGCTCCTGCATGTCTGAAAATATATTGTTATAGACCCCCGTTTACACCTATTCAGTTCTTTGACCTGCTATAAAGTGGGGCAAGAGAGGGTTTGGCAGGTTTTGGGGCAAAGATTGTTTTAATTTGGTTGTTTCATGCGGTGTTTCCCAACCAGGGGTACAAGGACCTCTGGCATGTGTCACTGGCATACATTTTATCATAACAAGAAAATACAGCAGTTCTAATTGGCAATCTACTAGTACACTGACATATAATTACTAAAACTCCAGACCCGTTAATGCGGGGCACTCAGAGTGTGAGACAACACTTGCTTTAGTTTTTCGTGCATGTAAACAGTGTCAAATAAAACTCCACTAAAGTGGTAAAAATATTTTGCCCTTCTGGGGTCAACACCTGCTCTCTACCCATTTCCCCTGGCCCATATATAACTCAGCCAACAGCGCCACCATGTGTACAATCATACCCATTACACCAGTGACAAAACACCATATAAAACATTTGGCTCCTGTTGATACTTTTCAGTTGATGTCATCAGCGTTCCCTGGAGATGTGATACAAACTGAAAGTAATACTCTGTTAGAAGTTCTGTTTCTCTGACCAGAAAGAGATGACTTAGTTGGAACTACAACAGATGAGATGATTTGTGGCTCTCACATGGATCTGTAAAAAGAACTGGATAAGACACTCCTCCTCTGTCCTTGTGTGAGTTTGACTAGTAGCCGCTGCATCGGTACTGCAGCTGCTCGGAGCTTGGGCTCAGAAAAGTCTCTCATAGCGCGCAATGCATTTTTTGGGAATTCAAACTGCCTGTCTGTCCTGTTCCCTTTAGATGAACAGGGCATGAAAAGAAAAGGCTGATTTTGAAGGGATTATTTTCTATGTTTACAACATGAACATTTTAAAATGTTAACTTTTCAAAGTGCCTAAAACCTTTTAGCTTTGTAAGATTTAGCCTGGCCCCGCTATGAGCCCATGCTAGCTCCACTCTAGCAGTGATCGCTCTGATTGGTCACGCGTTGCTTGTTTCTGATGTCACATGGGTGGGAGGCACTAGCCTGTATTGAGGATGTCATGCAGAAGAGAAAATTGTCTCGCCAATGAGCAGAGGCCATTGAAAACAATACAACACCTTCCTGGGTTCACTTTCCAGATTATATTACACTTCAATGGTCTCTCACACATAAAATTACAGTCACAAGCTAGCTTGCATTACCCAACAATTTTTTTTCTTGAAAATCAAACATCTAAACATGACCATGAATGCTCGTATTGATCACAGGCTCTTGAAAATGTGTTGTTTAAGTCCATTTAGTGTTTTTTTTTTCTTTTTGTGTGGATTGTGTCACCATGGTACCTGCTGAACATTCTGCCAATAGAGATATATGTAGAACACCCTCAGCCTGATGTCATTGCAAAGTATGGTTCTGTTCTGATGATGTTTCTGACCTGGTCCCTATATGTTTGTGTGAATTTGTCCAGGAGCTGCAGAGCCTGGTGGTGCGTCTCCGTGGCGACCTGGTGACCCTCCGCGCCTCAGCAGACCACTTGGAGGAGAAGCTGAAGGCCGAAATCCTCTTCCTGAAGGAGCAGATCCAGGCTGAGCAGTGCCTCAAGGACAACCTGGAGGACACTCTGCAGCTGGAGATTGAAGGCTACAAGGAGGAGATGGGTGAGGACCACTCTGCCAATATACAAGACACAACAAAAGGGTTTAAACTGTATATTGCATTGAACAAGTTCTCAAATCCTGTGAATTTATAGTTAGAGCTCCACAAACAAGAAAATCTCCTGTCTTAAGCCCACCACACACTATAGAATTTTTCTTTTTTTGACATTAGCTCAGCTGTTGGCGCATTTGTCCACTAATTTGAAGGTTGATAGTTTGAATCCCGCTCTTGACATAAACGTCATTGGTAGAGTGGTCAGTTTAGATGCAAATAAAAATTGCATTCGGGGATCCAAAGTAGGGTCACGCCTCCTTGAAAGAATCAGGCAAGTTATCATGTAGTCATGTAGCTATCATGTAACTTTTTTCTGCATAAAAACGGCTAACCCTGTACTTTAGATCTCTACAAACATTTTCCAAAATGTGGTTCTTGTACTAGTTTATCAGTATATATGTCATGAATACACATATGTCATGAGACAATTTAAGAGCAAGGAACACATTGATCAAACAAAATTAAGGTGTTGTCATTTTTATTTGGCATATAAAAAACTATTGCATGAATTAAATAGGTTTTGGAAGAAATTATGGAAGTCAAATTCTAAACTTAACCAAAATTATCTAACCTGTCATATGTACTATAAAATGAGCTACAGTGGTGGGGAGTGTAAATACCATTGTCACCTTGAATGACAATACTTAATACTTAATTCTGTAAAAATACGACTCAAGCACTGATGGAATACAACAGACAAGAAATAAAATGAACCTCGTAAGCAGCCATGTTTGTTTTGATATGGATGGACCATGTGTGTCCCTAATTGGCTAATCCAACTGTCAATCATGCATATCTGAACTCTGGGAGATTCACCAGTGACACAGCATCACTGCAATAAACATCTGAGTGGGAGTGGTGACCTGACTGATATCCCTTGGTGTAAAAAATAGAGAGAGATCAGTTTGGACATGCCAGGTAAACTGTTTACTCATTTTACTGAAGTATATAAGTCTGTAGTACCTTGTGACATGCAGTAAATGCACCACACCTAATACACATGTACCTTCTGTCTTTCTGTCTCATCTTTTGATTTTTCTCATTATTCTTTTTCATTCAGACTTCTTACAAGGTACGCTCCACAGTTTGTGTCAGACTAATATGTTTGGTAGGCTAACCCACTCTGATAATGCTCTTCAACTTTTATTTATACAAAACTACAATTGGTCTTGATTGGGGTCATTCACAGTGAATGGATAGAGCTTGGCCTAAATAACAGCATGTATTAATGTAAATGTGAGATTGATTACCACGGAGTGGCTTGACAAGTTCAGACTCACACACTGGTGTTTATGTGATGTGCTACAGAAGGGGACATCTTTTTTTTGGACTTCAGTTTGGGCCTTTTTAGCTTATGACAGCTTCAGTAATTCATGCTACAAATTCAAGCATCCCTTACTACATTGATATAATACAGTGAGAAATTTAAAAAAAACTTGTTTAAAAACTTTGTGTATTTTGTCTTTCAGTATTTTACTTCTCAAGCTGACTGTCAAGTCAGAAAGCAGAGCAAGCTCCTCACTTTGGGTTGCCAAATTCTGCAACTAAAATCAACTAAATAAAGTTGAAAGGGCCTCTCTGACCCTTAGACTTGACACTAAAACCACAGTACCATCATTAATCAGTGCTAGTGCAGCCTCTGCAGCTCAGTGAGTGAATTCTGGAGGTTCTGAGCTTTTACATGAGGCAAGGCCTGTCCATATACTGAGAATGAGGAATGTCTTCTAAATGCTGGGGCCTTTAACATTTTTGACTGTGGGGTCCAAGCATTTCTGTACAAGTGATCTGGAGCCTATTCACATATTAATTGCATGTTATTAAATATATTTTGTTGTCCTCTAGGTAGTGCCATGACTATGGTTAAGAATGGTTGCGCTATCTGCAGGTTAAGGCACTGGCAACCCAAGATCTGTTGTGATTATTATACATTTTTCAAACTAACAAGAGTCGGAGAGGCTACATGCCCTCCCTTTTAATATTTAGTTTCTAATTTTTCAGCACAACACCCTCAGGCCACCTGTTTTTCTGCTGAAGGAAAAACATGATATATCCTAAGAATTATATATCCAGTGTTTATTGCAGTTCTCCTCAAAACAAGAACAATGCCATGTGACACATAACTACAGGCGTAAGACTTTCACTCAGGCTCTGTTTTCCCATTAGACAGGACTATTAGATTTCCAGTGTTCTGACTATATCTAGCACACACTAAATGAATGCATGTGAATGTTACTGTTTTAGTGCTGGTCTAATGTAATGATCCTCTCTTTCTGTCACAGCGTCATTCTCTAGCATCAAGACAGAATTAGAGCGGGTCAAGGCTGAGAAGGAACAGGTATGCCAATATAATGCTCTTGTACTTATTAGGAATACTGGGTAAAGTATTATGAGCATCTGTCATCTAAAGGGAACAGGACAGACACACAAAAAACATCATATTCAGTGGGGATCAAAAAAAGCTCAAATGTTCAGTCATACTTTGCAAAACACAAATCATTTAAATTTGTAACTTTTAATTCTGTAGTTGTCAGTAAATATTATGTGCTCAAAATGTATGATTATACAATTTTCCTCATGATGTCTCCAGCCCATTGTGATGGCTAAAGCTTCAGATCTAAGTGTACTATAGGATGTTGAAGTGTACTATAGGATGTTGACATGGTGTGTGTTGTGTGCAGTTGCAGAGCATTGTGACAGAGAAGACCGAGACACTAGAGCGTGTGCAGAGCCTGAAGAGCAGCCTGGAGCAGCAGATCTCTGAACTCACCTCAGCTAAGGTCTGCACAAAGCCGCACCCATGGCACACTGCACCCCACGGCACACTTGCGTGATGATCCTGTTTTTACAGAACAGTTTACAATGAGGCCACTGTGGAAAACTGCCCTGC